>NC_056457.1:26892313-27044813 GCF_018296145.1 Oncorhynchus tshawytscha | reverse complement strand
TCCCTCCATCTTTCTCCATCTCTCTCCCCCTCTCTCTCTCTCCCTCTCTCTCTCTCTCTCTCTCTCTCTCTCTCTCTCTCTCTCTCTCTCTCTATCTCTCTCTGTACCCCTCTATCCATCTCTCTCTCCATATCTCTCTCTCTCTCTCTCCATCACTATCTCTCTCTTTCTCTCTCCCTCTTTCTCTCTCTCCCTCTCTCTGTCCTTTGTCAGGGTAAATTTACAACCCAGTCCTGCCAGATCTCAGGATTGCTAAATTGAATACTAAATCTAACCTGTCTTGGACCAGCAGCCTACTTTTAATTGACAAGGGGTTTCTTATCAACAAAATAAAAGTTATTACATTTTCAGCTGACAAAACTGTACTATTAAAGTTTAGACAATGTATTTACGCTTAATGTTTTATGCTTTATATATCTATAAAGGAAAATGTGATTACACAAGATAACACATCAACATCTAGTTTATGTGAAAATGTAGTTTGCTGGGTAAAATGTTGCAGAACGGGTGAACGCAGAAGTAGAAAACCATTATCAGAGATTCTGTTGTTGGCGTTTGCTTTTGAGCACCAATTTAGGACGGAATTATACTGATGTGTTTAAAAGAGGACTGGATTGGAAACACTGGTGTGTGTGTTTGTATCTGTCTACGTGCGACACACTGTGTGTTCGTGTGAGTGTGAATACACTCGGTGACATACCATTGACTGTAGTAAATAAAGATGGGTGGGTAGCATGGCTGTTGTTCTGTCTTGCAAACAGTCTGAATGTCATAAATCACCTTTTGATGTATCTAATCAGCCAAGTCCTGCTGCAGTCAGGCATTTGCCTTTAGAGGAAGAACCATGTTCTAGACCACGCCTCGCCTCCCCACGCTGCACAGCATCGGGACACGCAGAGAGAGGGAGGGAAAGTAGGAGAGTAGAAAAAACAGGGGGGGACAACAGAGCAGAACCACACGTTATTTTTCTCCTTAACATGGCCATGTGCCAGACATTCTCTGGGGGAGGTAACCCCCCCCACAAAAAAAAATGAATTGGAGAGAATCTGGACACCGCTTTTTTGCACTGGTCATTAAGTGTGAGGCTCAGAAACAAAGGAGAATGAGAGCGTCTCGATCTCTGTTTCACTCCCCCTCTCTCCTTCCCCCTCTCTCTTTTCTCTCTTTTCTTCATGACCAGGGGCCGAGGAAGAAAAAGCCAATGTGTTAGAAAGTGATAGGGAGCAGATCATTATATACCAGCTATCATGTAGACTCCATAGATTGATAGGTTGAGTACATTATTGTTTTCCTGTAGATAATGATCTCTTGAGAAAGCCTTAATATAATTACACTTACGTTATGGATAAGAATTCAATTCCATAGTGTGTGCTTTAAAATGGCTGCATGCATTTGATAGATTGGTGGAGCTCCCCACTTATCCCTGTGTAAAATAGTTAGAGACATTCCATTTTGTCCATGTTCAAGGTGACATGGGAGGGAGGGAGGGAGGGAGGGAGGGGCCCCAATTGGCAAATGAGGTGCTAGGGTTTGACATGGCTCAAACACACACAAATATGAACAAAAACACTTACAGTACATCCACACGCAATCACAGACACACAACACGCAGACCAGCCCTGCAGAGCCATCCCAGACCGGCTGAGGGAGAAATGATGACCTTTTCCAGGCTGCAGAGAATTCCTCAGATGATCTCTCTCACATTCTGCACTTTTTTCTCTCCCTCTCATTGTTTCTTTCTTTCCCTCCCTCTGTCACTTTTCTTGACAGGCCAATATTTCAGACTGCAGATTACATATGAAGTGAGCGGAAGGCTTCCTTAACACAACCAAATGAAAATGCGAAATGAACTAACAGGAGGAATTGATATGCACCGAATACAAATACCGGGCAGAGAATAATATGAAATACAAAACGTTTTTTCGTTTCTTTTGTGCATCTACCGTGAAGAGTTGGATTTGCAAGAGTGAGACTCCCAATATTGCCTTGACTGACCAGACAAGAGAGGGAGAGAGGGGGATAGAGAGAGAAAGAGAAGCGTAGTGGGGTGCTACTTCTGTTTCTTTGTGATGTGCGGAGTGGGTGAATTGCAGTGACAGAGTATAGCCACGCACACACGCACACACACACACGCACACACACACGCACACACGCACACACACACACACACACACACACACACACACACACACACACACACACACACACACACACACACACACACACACACACACACACACACACACACACACACACACACACACACATTATGGCTGTATCTAAGGATGAAGGTAATTAAACACTTCTCAGTTGGCCGCAGCGTCTGCTAAATACAACCATATCTCTCAGCATTGAGCCGCAGCCATGTAAACCACCTCCCCACCTCCAGCCGTGACCAGGAAACACCTTGGATATTCAGCATGATGTGCTTGAGTGTGTGTGTGTGTGTGTGTGTGTGTGTGTGTGTGTGTGTGTGTGTGTGTGTGTGTGTGCGTGCGTGTGTGTGTGTGTGTGTGTGTGTGTGTGTGTGCGTGTGTGTGTGTGTGTGGAGGAAGAGGGGGGCTAGAAGCATGTGGTCTAATGAAGTGTATAATATTACCATAACATTGAATGTATGTCTTGCTGTGATTATGAGGCTGGTTTAATTTTCTCTCCGTTTTTTCCATGTCTTTGGGGCAGAATGACTCAATGTATAGGAATGACAATTAGGAGTCTGATACAATAGGTCTACACTACTAGCCCAACAGCCAATGTCTGTCACAACATATTTGTAATCACCATACGTGATTACAGCTGCACCATCGAGAGCGTCCTGCCTGGTTGCATCTCTGCCTTGTTTGACAACTGCTCAGCCTCCCACTGCAAGGCACTACAGAGGGTAATGCATAGGGCCCAGTACATCACTGGGGCCAAGCTTCCTGCCATCCAGAGCCTCTATACCAGGCGGTGTCAGAGGAAGGCCCTAAAAATTGTACAATACAAATTGCCAAAGACTCCAGCCACCCTAGTCATAGACTGTTCTCTCTACTCCCGCACGGCAAGTGGTACCAGAGCGCCAAGTCTAGGTCCAAGAGGCTTCTAAACAGCTTCTACCCCCAAGCCATAAGACTGCTGAACATCTAATTAAATGGCTACCCAGACTATTTCTTATTCGTATTTTTTAAACTGCATTGTTGGTTAGGGGCTTGTAAGTAAGCATTTCACTGTAAGGTCTACACTTGTTGTATTCGGCGCATGTGACTAATACAATTTGATTTGATTTGATTTGACATGTCATATACATTTTAATTTGATACAATGTAATTTTTTTAATTAATTCAAAATTTTCTTTGACTTCATCCATTGATTTTACTTATAATATATATATATAAATATATATATATATATATATTTGTTTTATTTTTTATAACAGAGCTACAACATAATTTAAATATTTTGCTCTGTTCTGTCTTGTGTTTTAGGAGTGAACTCTCTGTCTAAAGAGTCTCCTGGATCCAACGCTGTGGGAAAATGTTCCATGCTCCTAGAGAGACAGAATGACAGCCCGCCCAAAAGGCCCAAGTCTGCAGAGGGGAAGACCAGCGCTAGTGAGCAGGTATGCTAAGCTAACCACTAATGATCCATGATAAACCAACACGGAAAGCTATCTTTAACCATTTAGCAGGTATGCTAACCTAACCGCTAATGCTCCATAATAAAAACCCAGTCAAAGCTAACTCCAACCCATTCCAGTTAGCAGGTATTCTAAGAGCTATTCTAAGATGTCTCAGAGGATAATGTGCTGTCAACAGATCTAAAATAGTTAACCCCAAATGCAGTCCCCACTGACAGAACACTTAAACATCCCCTATAGAACATTCTCACTCCTTTGTCGACCTGCATCCAATAGGCAAGGCTAAAGCCCTCTCCCAGTCCCACTCACTTTGCATTTCTTTAGAAGGTATGTGTTTTTAAATTAGATTATGAAGTATTAGCTTGTCTTGTGGAGGGCCCTGAGTGGAAGGAGGCCTGCGTCATTTCAGAAATGGATTACATTAAGGCAGGGGGCTGGGGGCAGTCATTTTAGGAGTACTTCCTGTAATGAGGGCTAGGCGGGAGATGAGGAGGCGACACACCTTTGTCATCTCTAATCTCCTGATTAGAAATCCCCTCCAATCATATTTCCCACTAATAAAATTGCACGAGTTGAGGGGCTTAAGTGCATTTAAAGGAAACGAGGTTGATCTACATTTTGTGTGTAAAGGTAAAGTGAGATGGGAGCAGAGGGGGCGGAAGGGGAGGGAGAGCAGGGTCCCAATTTGTTTAGCTGAGGGGATATTCAGGTCATGTTTCATGTTTTATCCTCTTCGGGGAGCTCTGTCATCTAGTTTTCTTAGTGCTGTTAAAAGTTACGTCATATTTTTACGTGTTTGGGTTTGGAATGTTGGAAAGCTGTCTCACTAAGACCAATAGTGAAAGGAAAAGCACATTTGCTCTCGAGTAATTCTAGTTTTGAAGTAAAAATACAGAGGTGATGAAGACTGGTAAAACCACAGACACACTTTGTTCTTGTCCATCTCTAATCTTTTACTTTCCCACTAATAACCATAGCAAGCTTTGTCACATCTCTCCCAGCAGCTGCAGCAGTGCCCCTACTGTAACTACAGGAGTAAAGACGCCAACAGGTTACAGCTCCACGTGGTATCCCAGCATTCCATGCAGCAGCCGGTGATCTGCTGCCCACTGTGCCAGGACGTCCTCAGCAACAAGATCCACCTGCAGCTCCACCTCACACACCTGCACAGCGTGGCTCCAGACTGCGTCGACAAACTACTCATGACTGTATGTGGAAAGACTACATAACTTTACAAAATGTTGGCAGAAAAAACTGTTTAGAGTACAGACAACTTCTCATATTCAGATGACTATCTATTTAATGTTGTGCTGATTGCTGGTGAGAAAAATGCTGAGAAAATGTTTAATTTGCTTCTAATGGCATTGCACATACAGTACATTTTCCTCAAGGTTTAAAAGTTTTCTAAAGAGTTTTTTAATCCTTTTTAAGATCCGTGACATGACAAATTGAAAAATGTGTCCAGTGCTCCCTACAGTCCCTTATTAACTAGCTCTGGGCAGTGCTGTCACTGTGCAGTCCTATAAAACATTTCCCATGCATTTATCCCACTCTCCCGAGAATATGTCATAAACTTGACGGTTGTCGTCCTCAGGGAAAAGCTAATTCCGCTTTCTGAAAATTGTCTATTTTTATTGGCAAGAGGCAAGCTGAAAAGTACACTTGCTCAACATGTTTTTAATATTTAATACTAAACTCCTTAATTACTGCACTATTACATTTTATAATATGATTTTATTACGATGCATGTTGCATTTAGGGATAAGTTATTAAGATCATTAAATTGTTTTTGTTGTCTGACTTTGATAGGTGGCTGGGCCTGATGTGATGGTGCCCAATAGCATGATGTATCCTTCACCTGGACAAGACAACGCTTTGTCTCTGATGGAAGCTTCTGCAACCCTCTCTGAGACGTCTGGAAAGCCCACAGGTATGCAGAGCATGTTTACCACTGTTACAATACTCCTGCCGGTATTGAATGTAATATTCTGAGTTTGTTTGGAAATGAAATATCCTTGGGTTGTAGAAGGGCCCTGCTACACAAATGGAACAAAATATTACTTATATTAACCAGACATGGTTTACGTTTCCAGAGTTGGTAATCAATGCATTTGTACAATGTCTTTTGTTCATAAATTTCATTCTATTTTCATTCTCCTTTCTCAGGGAACAGATCCAACGACCAGATGAACAGCACAGGCCAAGACAAAAGTGAAGTAGACCTTCTACGAGAGGAACTCAAACCCCCCAAGGAGGGGTCTGAAGCTCCAGACTGGAAGACGTCTGGTGGGGTTGGGCAGGAACGAAAGAGTCCTGACTCCCTCCAGGATCATCTGAACGACCTCCAGAGACGCCAGCAGCAACAGCTCTCAGTCTCCGACCGCCACATCTACAAATACCGCTGCAACCACTGCAGCCTGGCCTTCAAGACCATGCAGAAGCTGCAGATACATTCCCAGTACCATGCCATCCGGGCGGCCACCATGTGCAGCCTCTGCCAACGCAGCTTCCGGACATTCTTGGCGCTCCGGAAGCACCTAGAGAACGGACATCCGGAGCTGAGCGAAGCCGAGGTCCAACAGCTCTGCGGCAGCCTGCCGTTAAACGGAGACTTCGTCCCCGAGAGCGAGGCCAGGGCCTATGAGGAGGCACAGCAGGCCTTTGAACAGGAAATGGATAAAGATGATGAGCTGGACCTGGAAGAAAAGGCCAGCTCAACAGGAAGTGACAGTAGCTTGTTGCTAGATGACATGGGAGCTGAAACAAAGCGAACCCTCCCATTTAGAAAAGGCCCCAACTTCACCATGGAGAAGTTCCTGGACCCGTCCCGGCCATACAAGTGCACGGTGTGCAAGGAGTCCTTCACCCAGAAGAACATCCTTCTGGTCCATTACAACTCCGTCTCTCACCTGCACAAGCTGAAGAAAGTTCTCCAGGAGGCCTCCAGCCCGGTTTCCCCTGAGACCAACAACAATGCCGACAACAAACCATTCAAATGCAATATCTGCAACGTCGCCTACAGCCAAAGCTCAACCCTAGAGATCCACATGAGGTCTGTGCTGCATCATACCAAAGTCAGAACTGCCAGAACCGAGACAAGCAGCAGCAGTACAGGGATTGGGAACACTAGTGGCATGGCTCCATCCAGCATCCCAGTCCCAACCGGACAAGGCAACAATGCCAACTCAGAAACTGCTAGAAGTGTGACGCCATTGGTTAACAAAGAAAACACTGTAGATGCCAAAGAAGCCAACAACAGCAACAATGCAAAGCACACTACTGATTATGTCTCTGCACAGCAAAGCCATCAGAATGCTCAGTCCCAAGCTCAACTACAGATGCAGCTCCAACACGAGCTCCAGCAGCAGGCTGCCTTTTTCCAGCCCCAATTCCTCAACCCGGCTTTTTACCCCCAGTTCGGCATGACCCCAGAGGCTCTGCTTCAGTTCCAGCAGCCACAGTTCCTGTTCCCCTTCTACATCCCAGGGGCAGAATTCAACCTGAGCCCAGAGCTGGCTCTTCACTCAGCCGCCGCCTTCGGGATGCCGGGCTTGACTGGTTCTTTCCTGGAAGACCTGAAGCAGCAGATGCAGCAGCAACACCAGCTACAGCAGGCTCAGGCTCAACAGCAGCAACAACAGCAGCAGCAGCAGCAGCAGCAGCAGCAGCAGCAGCAACAACAAGCATCCCAGTTGCAGCTCCAGCAGCAAAAAAAACAGCAACCGCAGAGCCACAAGCCCAAAATGGAGCCCAATGCTGTGTCAGTGTCTGACATACATATGTCCAGAGAGTCAGAGGAGCATCTGGAAAAACAGGAGAGCAAAGCCAAGATGGAGAATGGAGCGGATGGAGTCAGTGAGGGAGGAAAGGACAAAAAAGACAAAAAGTCCAAGTTTCCTGAGCCGCTGATTCCTCCTCCACGTATCGTGTCAGGAGCCAGAGGAAATGCAGCCAAGGCCCTTCTGGAGAACTTTGGATTTGAGCTGGTCATCCAGTACAACGAGAACAGGCAGAAAAAACTGAAGAAAAACAAAGAAGGAGAAGAACAAAAACAACAACCACAACAACAACTGGAGATCAATAACGAAAAGCTGGAATGTGGGATGTGTGGAAAGCTCTTCTCCAACATGCTCATTCTCAAAAGCCACCAAGAGCACATCCATGGACAGTTCTTTCCTTATGGAGAGCTGGAGAAGTTTGCCCAGCAGTACCGAGAGGCCTACGACAAGCTCTACCCCATCAACCCCCCTTCCCCTGAGACTCCCCCACCACTGCCTCCCCTTCCTCCTCCCTCACCAGTCCCAGTGACCACCCAGCAGCCTCCCTGCACCTCCATGAACAAGCCCCAGATCAAGGCCCCATCCCCTGCCCCAAACCAGGCTCCACAGACCCAGCCACCACCCCCACCTCCCCCTCCTCCACCACCCTCCGCATCCCCACAGCTGCAGCCTTCCATCCCACTAGATTTCTCCCTCTTCCCCCCTCTGTTGATGCAGTCCATCCAGCACCAAGGGCTACACCCTCAACTCACCCTGCAGCTGCCTACAATGGACTCCCTGTCCTCGGATCTCACCCAGCTTTGTCAGCAGCAGCTAGGTCTCGATCCAAACTTCCTGAGGCAGTCACAGTTCAAGCGCCCTCGAACCCGCATCACGGACGACCAGCTGAAGGTCCTCAGAGCGCACTTTGACATCAACAACTCGCCCACTGAGGAGCAGATTCAGGAGATGGCTGATATGTCCAGCCTCCCCCAGAAAGTCATCAAGCACTGGTTCCGTAACACCCTCTTCAAAGAGAGGCAGCGAAACAAAGACTCTCCTTACAACTTCAACATTCCACCTATTACCACGATGGAGGATATTAGGCTGGAGTCCCAGTACAGTACACTGGAGTACTACAGGACTGATGCCACCATGAACAAACGGTCCTCCAGGACAAGGTTCACTGACTACCAACTGAGGGTCCTACAGGACTTCTTCGACACAAATGCTTACCCGAAAGATGATGAGATTGAGCAGCTGTCCACCGTGCTCAACCTGCCGTCAAGGGTCATCGTGGTGTGGTTCCAAAACGCCCGCCAGAAGGCCCGGAAGAGCTATGAGAACCAGGCAGATGCTAAAGACAATGAGAAGAAAGAACTGACGAATGAGCGCTACATCCGCACCAGCAATATGCAGTACGAGTGCAAGAAATGTAGTGGGGTGTTCCCACGAATCTTCGACCTGATCACCCACCAGAAGAAAACGTGCTACAAGGACGAGGATGAGGAAGGGAATGAGGACAACCAGTCTGAGGAGTACATGGATATAGGAGAACCATGCCCAGCCAAGCACCCTGAGTCATCCAAGCATCACCATGGAACAGCCACTAGCTCAGGCTCCAGTTCCCCTCTGATGCCCTCCCCTCACTCCAACCTGGAAAAGACATCCCCCAAGCCTGAACCGCCCGCTGAGCCCAAGCCTAAAGAGCCAGAGCCTGCCCCTTCTCCAGTTATGATAAAGTCTCTACCGGACCCCAGACCCTCCAAGGCCTCCACCCCTCATCCACCCCCCAGAAGACCCCCAGATGTCCAGACCCCACTCCCAGCCTCAGTCAGCCACCATCCCCTCCAGCCCCCTCTCTCTGGCCCTCTCCTCCCTCACCAACAGCCTCTCTCCCCAGATGCTCCAATACCAGTGTGACCAGTGCAAGATAGCCTTCCCAAGCATTGAGCTATGGCAGGAGCACCAACATATGCATTTCCTGGCAGCCCAGAACCAGTTCCTCCATTCCCAGTTCCTGGAAAGGCCCATGGACATGCCCTATCTGATCTTCGACCCCAATAACCCTCTGATGACTAGCCAGCTTCTGTCTGGAGGACTCCAGATGCCAACTCAAAGCGGCTCTGGTTTGTCCTCAGGTCCCGGCTCTGGCTCCATGAAGAGAAAACTAGATGAGAAAGAGGATGGATCCAATGAAAAAGATAACGGAATCATGACGGAAGAACAGCACAGAGATAAACGTCTCAGAACCACCATCACCCCAGAACAACTAGAGATCCTCTATGACAAATACTTGCTGGACTCCAACCCCACGAGGAAGATGCTGGATCACATCGCCCGTGAGGTCGGCCTGAAGAAGAGAGTGGTGCAGGTGTGGTTTCAGAACACACGTGCCCGAGAGAGAAAGGGACAGTTCAGAGCATTGGGGGCCTCCCAATCACATAAGAAATGTCCTTTTTGCCGGGCGCTGTTCAAGGCCAAGTCAGCTTTGGACAGCCATATCCGCTCTAGACACTGGCATGAAGCCAAACAGGCAGGGTTTAGTCTGCCCAATAGCCCAATGATGAACCAAGATGATGGAGGTGAGAGCCCGCACAAGTACAACTTCTTTGAATTCCCGCAGCTGCCCACCAAGACTGAGCCGAATGAGTACGAGCTGCCCTCAGCTTCCTCAACGCCTGTCAAACAATCTGAGGCACAGAAAAAAAACTTAATGAGCCCTTCATCCTTAAAAGCAGAACACTGTGATGAATCTGAAGGGCTTAACATTAATTCTGCAGAGGGCTCATCCTACGACATCAACAACAAAATGGACTTTGACGAGACCTCGTCCATCAACACAGCCATAAGTGACGCCACCACTGGAGATGAGGGCAACAACAATGAGCTGGAGAGCCTCATGGCCAATGGAGGGGACAAGCTGGCGTGCGACAGCAAGTGCAACCTTGCCCAGAGCTCAGACGGTGGCGACGACCGCTTCCCCTTCAGCATGGTGAGCCCCTCCCTCAGCTACTCCGGCAAGGACGGAGACTCCTGCTCCTACTCTTACTCCTACTACAGCTCCAGAGATGACGACATGGACGACAACAACGACCAGAGCGAGACCTCCAGCCTGACCGACCCCAGCTCCCCCAGCCCCTTCGGAAACCCCTTCAGGTCTGGGAAGGGCAGTGGCAGTGGGGAGAGACCAGGCCACAAGCGCTTCAGGACTCAGATGAGCAACCTTCAGCTGAAAGTCCTCAAGGCCTGTTTCAGTGACTACCGCACCCCCACCATGCAGGAGTGTGAGATGCTGGGCAGTGAGATGGGCCTCCCCAAGCGTGTGGTACAGGTGTGGTTCCAGAACGCACGCGCCAAGGAAAAGAAGTTCAAAATCAATATTGGAAAGCCATTCATGATCAGTCAAGGCGGGCCGGACGGGCCCCGGCCGGAGTGTACTTTGTGTAATGTGAAGTACACTGCCCGGATGTCCATCCGCGACCACATCTTCTCCAAACAGCACATCGCTAAAGTGCAGGAGACCCTGGTCAACCAGGTGGACAGAGAGAAGGACTACCTAGCACCCACCACGGTCCGCCAGCTGATGGCTCAGCAGGAGATGGATCGTCTGAAGAAGGCTGGGAGCGACGGGCTCAGCAATCTGGCTGCCCAGCAGCTTCAGACTGCAGTGAACCACAACAATGCACTTCATGGCCTCAGCCTGCCCTCAGGCTATCCCGGGATCTCCGGCCTCCCACCGGTACTACTTCCTGGGGTCACCGGGCCATCCTCACTTCCTATTTACCCACCCAACACACCTGGTGAGTTACTATGACACACAGAGAACACACAGATAATAGTAATTTTATATAACTTTTATGATCATTTTTTGTCTATGCTTTACATGCCCAAAATACTCTTTCTCTGCAGTATTTTCTCTTCATGCCATCACAGTGTTGTTGTTGTTGGTAGAGATATTTTACCAAACGTTGTACATTGTGTAAAATACACTTTAATGCATGATCTCAACGTTCAGTGCAGAACTTCTACATAATATAATGGTTCTTTTTTTTTAAGCAAATACATTTTATCATTGTGGAATTCATTTCCCCTCCTCTCCTTTGATGTGGGTTTGGTATATTTATAATATCCTCATGTTGGTATATATCATGAAGCGCATGTGACAGTTTAACAAATATTACAATTATGAAGTCGATCATAACTGCATATATCTCCATAATGTATTACTGAACAATATTTACATAGTAATATTAGGGTGAATATAAATTTAAACATATTTGAATATCATTTATACCACTATATTTCAGCTTTAGCATCTCCCGGTGCTGGCATGCTTGGATTCCCGAACCCAGCCACCCCCTCTCCTGCCATGTCTCTGAGCACTACCCCAAACAAGAATCTTCTGCAGACTCCTCCTCCTCCTCCACCTCTTCCTCCTGTTTCCTCTACCCCTCTGACTTCAACCAACCACATTGAGCAGCACAGCAAATACCAAGAAAGAGAGAGCAACAACAACAGCAGCAGCAGCAAGAAACCAGCGGAGAAGCCGCACCACCAGAAGAAGGCCAAGGAAAGAGAAGTGGAGAACGGCGGCCGTCTACAGACCCCCAACGTCAGCAACAACAAAAAGAGGGAGAAGCCGTCTCCAGCCTCGGGCAAACCAGGACGTGAGGGTCATCTGGATGCCGCTCAACTACAGGCTCTTCAGAATGCCCTGACCGGCGCAGCAGACCCAAGCTCCTTCCTGGGAGGCCAGTTCCTGCCTTACTTCCTCCCGGGCTTCGCCAACAGCTTTTCGCCACAGATTCTTGGAGGGATGCAGGCGGGGGGATACTTCCCTCCGTTCGGCGGGATGGAGAACCTGTTCCCCTATGGACCTGCCGCCATCCCACAGGCCGCCATGGCGGGCATGAATCCCACCGCCCTCCTGCAGCAGTATCAGCAGTACCAGCTGTCCCTCCAGGATTCCCTGCAGAAGCAGCAACAGCAGCAGCAGCACCAAAAACATATTGAGCAACAAAAACAGCATCATAAACAGCCGAAGCAGAAGCCAGCCCCTGTGAAGGCGTCGTCACCAAGCCCCAAGTCTTTCAAACCAAAACTATCTATGGGAACTAAGGATGACACCAACAACAACAAATGCTCTTTGACGGAAAGCACAAAAGAACTGCCAACAGAAACCAAAAGAACCACAGACTTCCCTGACGATTTCATCATTCCGTCTGTCAAGCACCAGTTCATATGCAGGAAGTGCCAGATGGTATTCGCTGATGAGGACTCTGCAGTGCATCACCAGAAGTCTTTCTGCTACTTCGGAAACCCTTTTCCAGACCCACAGGAGACAGTTCTTAGAAAGGCAGTGAGTAAGTACAGGTGCATCGCCTGTAACGTGGTGGTCAACGGGAATGAAGCACTTGGCCAACACCTCCAGTTGAGCTTGCACAAAGAGAAAACAATCAAACAAGCAATGAGAAATGCCAAAGAGCATGCTAGATTATTACCTCACTCTGTCTGCACCCCTACTCCTGTCAAGACCACATCTACCTCGCAGTCTGCAGCTCCTCCTTCTAATAACACCTTTCCCCATCTCTCTCGCTTGGCCATTAAGTCCTGGCCAGATATCTTTTTCCAGGCCACTGCCCGGAAAGCTGCTTCCTCCTCCTCCTCCTCCTCCCTGTCTGCGTCTCCTATTCCTCCCCTTTCCTTGCCTCTGATGGTTACCTCAACGTCCTGCAGCAGCGTCTCAGGGGTTCCCACCTCCCTACCCAATGAGAGTTGTTCAGATGAGTCTGACAACGAGCTGAGACAGAAGCTGGATGACTTAGATAAGGTGTTGGAGGCCAAGGCTAAGTCGACCTCCGGCCTAGATGCAGGCTTCAGCAGTATCAGAATGGATATGTTCAGTGTGTAGGAGGTGTAAAACAGGATCCCTTGCTTTAAAATCAAAATGAAAAAACAAGACTTTTAAACTGCAGTTCCAAAGTTTCTCTAACCCAAAAAATTACAGTACCAAATGATTGACTCAGGATTGTTTTTCCCATATTGATATGCTGGCAAGATATTGATTGATTTTTGTTATGGACAGAACTGTTGCAGATGCTTGACTGAGCTTATATTGTATACAAAAACACGGAGTAGGAAAAGATCTCTCAGGCTCCCCCGTGGAGCTTGTTTCAAGCCAAAAACTCACGATAGCAAATTGCACCTCAGCTGGATTGTTTTCCAAATGCTAGCATGTACTGTATGGGACGACGATCCAGAAAAACCCTCAATGAGAACCTCTGTTAGTCTAGATAGCTGGTGTAATTCAGTAGCTTTAAATTCTCAGGTCAGAACATAACATTTCTCATTTGTTAAAGCAGCAACGAGCCTGGGTACACTTGGCTTTTAACCAAAACATGTCAAGCTTTATCAGACGCATTTCCTTGATGTGTGTAGAGTACCAAGAGAGACAATATTACTGTTACAATGGACAACGTGCATATCCTTTTAGTTTTCACCCTACAAAGACAGTATGGTTTTGCCACAGAGGGAATTTTAGAATGGTGAAGTACGATTCCCCTTTGTTTTCCAGTTTGTATGACAACAAACTGAGTCTATATCCGACCCCTTTTTCTCTTGTAGAATATACTAATCTGTGCCAACTCTTACCTTCTCTCTTTTACCTCTGCTCACACCCTTTTCTGAAGAGGTAATATCTCTAGTTTTATACACTCTTGATTATTAATTATGTGAATAAGACTTTTTTTCATTTGTGAATTGCTGTACGGTACCTTGCTTATTTCTGGACTATAGTGCACTTATTTTGTTTTTGTCTGTTTTTTATTATTATTATTTTGGTAGACCCATGTGTTAATTTAATAGATGTTTTTGTGTTTGTATGTTTGTTTGTTTGTTTTAATTATTATTTTGCGTACGATTGCAGCAGCATTTTGGTTTGTTAGAGGATTGACGCCTAACAACCCAGTGACCGATTTAACAATTGGTGCATCCATGAAAGTAGTACTGTATACTTGAAACTGTTAGAGTACAAATTCGGTCAAAATGTTTTTGTTTTTTTTAAGAAAAGGTATGATATTTGCATAAGCAAATATGCTGCTTTACAAAGGGGGACTACAGCATGTATTTTATATTATGACATGTTTTCCCCTGTGCTTGTAGGACTGATAACAGTGTTACACCTATACACTGCCATTTACTGCATAGGTCTTCGTCCTCGCATTCATTTTCTGGGCACTTCAGTTGATCTATCATGAAAAATCAACACTAATTATTTAGTCATTTATGCATTACAAAGTATTACCATATAACATGTTGCTGCTACTGTGTAATGTTTAAAAAAAAGAATAATTTGCTCCCCACAAATTGTCCAACAGGCTGAATGCTGACCCGCGGATCACTTTGCTTTGCTGTTTTTACATTTCATTCTGTTTTTAGTTTGTTTGTCTTGTTTTATTTTGCAGTAGAACTTAAAGAATGTGAAAGCTGTTAAAGGGTGTTACGTTGTTATGAATCACTTTTTCAGTTTGGTAAGGTAAGCTGACGTGATTCATTCCAAAGTAACAAGAGGCTATTTGTATGAAAGGAAAAGGCTGGTGAACAAAGAGAGCTAAGCTGTTGTATATATTCGTAGTTGGCTGTGCATGGTACAGATGTATTAATATGAAGAAATGCAAAAATGTATTGCTTTTGGTATTTCCTATTCTGAGATGAACAAGTAGCATGTAATGCAACTGTTTGACAGGTTAAAATCAAATCATGCTTAGTTATTGTTTCAAATGATAAAATCAAGTAACATTTCCTCTTGCGTTTTATTATTGTACAGGTGTTTTAGTGTTTTCATTCAAAGTTGAAACGCAAAATTTCACAGTTTCTAATGATCTTTTTTTGTGCGAAACATAAATGTTTCTTATTTGGATTTTTAGTATTTTAACATTTACTTTGATCCTGAAGACACTTTTACAATGTTGTTTCATAAGAGATGTCCTGGGCTCCCTATAGGTCCGATCCTGCCATTGTACAAACACCAACGACTGTCCTGATCCCAAAAGCTTTCCCAACCTGTCTTCTTGCCTTTCCCCTCAATGTGGCTAAAGCATTGCCAGACTGAACTGTCAGCTAGCATCACGTGCTAAGATGTTAGCAGCAAACACAATGCTTTCCACACCAAAGGACAGGTAGAAGCTAACAAACCAACAACCAAAAGGATGGTACGATAATGTAACGAACTGTACATAAATGTTACAACTGCACAGCAGCCAAAAGAAAAAGTATTTTTTTCTTCTTGGATGGATTGTGTCACGCTAAAGAGAGGACAGCCTTCAAAAGGTTGATATTGGGATTGTCTTCTTCTGGATGTCAAAAGGGAATTTCACGGCGCAGTCATATCCTACACAATATGTATTCTGTCCTGGTTACATAGGAAATGCATCCTGAGGGTTTACTAAGAAGAAGCCCCTATGGCTAAAACTTTAAATAAACTAAACCAAAAATGTTATTGATGTTTTATATATAGAGAGTAGTCTCATTAGTTTTTGTTAATGTAATGTTTGAGGTCTCAACTGTACCGTCACACGGTAATAACATGGTTTTGAAACATTTGTTTTCATTTTTTTTTTTTGTCACAGACCTGTTGTCATAGTTGAAATGACGTTTATTGTAGATGGTATTTGAACAACTTCTGGAAATAGTTCATCAAGTATGTTTGTTGCTCATTGTTGTGATACATTAAAAACTGTATCTGCAAACCAGTTTTGTCCGTCATCAAAAGTATTTTATTATTTTGGCATCACTAATGTATTGAATCTGCTTCACTTTACGTAAACATGATCAGAAGGCCATGTGATCATAAATGGCAAACATCATACACCTATTTCATGTAATGTATATTGATTCGGGAATGCGGTTACTTTTCTAGTTTTACAGAATTATTGAATAAGGTATGTTGATTTCTCTTTATTAGCACAGCATTCATTTCCCTGTGTATATTCTTACAGCATTATCGAGATCTTCCCTAGCTAGCAGCTTCACTTACTTGAACATGCTGGTCATTTAGGCACTGCTACATTTTGGCATTGTTGCACTACAACTATTGACTAATCTCTCTGAAATAGTTTTTATTTTTTTTAAAGTTTACCCCTTTTCCTCCCCAATTTCGTAGTGTCCAATTGTTGTAGTAGCTACTATCTTGTCTCATCGCTACACCTCCCGTATGGGCTCGGGAGAAACGAAGGTTGAAAGTCATGCGTCCTCCGATCACAACCCAACCTAGCTGCACTGCTTCTTAACACAGCGCTCATCCAACCCGGAAGCCAGCCGCACCAATGTGTCAGAGGAAACACCGTGCACCTGGCAACCTTGGTTAGCGCGCACTGCGCCCGGTCCGCCACAGGAGTCGCTGGTGTGCGATGAGACAAGGACATCCCTACCGACCAAGCCCTCCCTAACCCGGACGACGCTAAGCCAATTGTGCGTCGCCCAACGGACCTCCCGGTCGCGATCGGTTACGACAGAGCCTGGGCGCGAACCCAGGGTCTCTGATGGCCCAGCTGGCGCTGCAGTACAGCGCCCTTAACCGCTGCGCCACCCGGGAGGCCAATGAAATCGGCATAAACTTGCATTACTTTCGGAAGGAGAACATTGCTATCTGACGTGTTATTCCGTTTTAATCTGGATTTAACCAGATTGCTAAATTATCTTCTGAAGGCTAATCTGGATGGGGATTTCAGATGGTATTGTCATTAGCTCCAGATGTTGATGTCCCGGTAGTAGTAGTTGAGACCAATGAGAGCGAGAGAGAGACATCTGACTTTGAATAGGCTGCAGAAAATGGATTTCCCCCTGGATAATGCAACGTTTGGGAGAGACATGGATTAGACAGAGGTGATGCATCCATCTCTCCACGAGCCTAGTTTAATTAGACTGAAAGAGTGAAAACAGCCCAGGCTTCACACTCACTAAATGCTACAGACACACACACACTTCACATTGGTTTACTGTGGTATATCACAGACTTTACACACAGGTACTGTGCACACACACACACACACACTAAATACAGGAATCAGTATTCTAACCATGGGGATTTAATGACGGAGGGCTGAAAATCCAATCACATCCATTGCCAGATCATCAGCACCAGTATTGGGCTTTCTGAAGGACGAGGGAGAACAACAACAATGACTCATTTCAAATCAAATCAAACTTTATTTGTCACATGCGTCATATACAACAGGTGTAGGTAGACCTTACAGTAAAACCCTTACTTAAAAGCCCTTAATGAACCAACAATACAGTTTTAAGAAAAAACTGTGTTAAGAAAGTATTTACTAAAATTGTCATAATTTAAAAAAATAAATAATATTAAGATAAATAGAAAAATAACAAATAATTAAGGAGCAATAATATCATAACAGTAGCGAGGCTATATCCAGGGGCTACCGGTACAGAGTCAATGCGAGGGGGTACAGGTTAGTCGAGGTAATTGAGGTAATATGTCAAATCAAATGTAATTAGTCCCACGCGCCGCATTACGACAGGTACAGACAGGTACAGTGAAACGCTTACTTACGAGCCCCTAACCAACAATTTATACAGGGGGGGCCAGTACAGTCAATGTGCGGGGGGGCACCGGTTAGTTGAGGTAGTATGTACAGTCGTGGCCAAAAGATTTGAGAATGACAAATATTCATTTCCACAAAGTTTGCTGCTTCAGTGTCTTTAGATATTTTTGTCAGATATTACTATGGAATACTGAAGTATAATTACAAGCATTTAATAAGTGTCAAAGGCTTTTATTGACAATTACATGAAGTTGATGCAAAGAGTCAATATTTGCAGTGTTGACCCTTCTTTTTCAAGACCTCTGCAATCCGCCCTGGCATGCTGTCAATTCACTTCTGGGCAACATCCTGACTGATGGCAGCCCATTCTTGCATAATCAATGCTTGGAGTTTGTCAGAATTGGTGGGTTTTTGTTTGTCCACCCGCCTCTTGAGGATTGACCACAAGTTCTCAGTGGGATTAAGGTCTGGGGAGTTTCCTGGCCATGTACCCAAAATATTGATGTTTTGTTCCCCGAGCCACTTAGTTATCACTTTTGCCTTATGGCAAGGTAATCTATCATGATGGAAAAGGCATTGTTCGTCACCAAACTGTTCCTGGATGTTTGGGAGAAGTTGCTCTCTGAGGATGTGTTAGTGAGCCCACTCCCTTGGCTGAGAAGCAAAAATGAATGGTCTCAGGATGCTTTACTGTTGGTATGACACAGGACTGATGGTAGCGCTCACCTTGTCTTCTCCGGACAAGCTTTTTTCCGGATGCCCCAAACAATCGGAAAGGGGATTCATCAGAGAAAATGACTTTACCCCAGTCCTCAGCAGTCCAATCCCTGTACCTTTTGCACAATATCAGTCTGTCCCTGATGTTTTTCCTGGAGAGAAGTGGCTTCTTTGCTGCCCTTCTTGACACCAGGCCATCCTCCAAAAGTCTTCACCTCACTGTGCGTGCAGATGCACTCACACCTGCCTGCTGCCATTCCTGAGCAAGCTGGTGGTGCCCCGATCCCGCAGCTGAATCAACTTTAGGAGACGGTCCTGGCGTTTGCTGGACCTTCTTGGGCGCCCTGAAGCCTTCTACACAACAATTGAATCACTCTGGCAGTGGTGTGGGGAGGGGGGACAATGCAAATAGTCTGTTCAGTAGACTTATGGCTTCGGGGTAGAAGCTGTTTAGAAGCCTTATGGACCTAGACTTGGCACTTCGGTACCGCTTGCCGTGTGGTAGCAGAGAGAACAGTCAATGACTAGGATGCCTGAAGTCTTAAACTATTTTTAGGGCCTTCCTCTGACACCGCCTGGTATAGAGGTCCTGGATGGCAGGAAGCTTGGCCCCAGTGATGTACTGGGTCATTCACACTACCCTTTGTTGTGCCTTGCGGTCGGAGGCCGAGCAGTAGCCATACCAGGCAGTGATGCAACCAACCAGGCTCTCGATGGTGCAGCTGTAGAACATTTTGAGGATCTGAGGACCCATGCCCAATCTTTTCAGTCTCCTTAGGGGGAATAGGTTTTGTCATGTCTTGGTGTGCTTGGACTTTGCTAGTTTGTTAGTGATGTGGACAACAAGGAACTTGAAGCTCTCAACCTGCTTAAATGCAGCCCCGTCGATGAGAATGGGAGCATGCTCGGTCCACTTCTTCCTGTAGTCTACAATCCTCTTCTTTGTCTCTAACACTTTGAGGGAGATGTTGTTGTCCTGGCACCACGGCCAGGTTTCTGACCTACTCCCTTTAGGCTGTCTCGTTGTTGTCGGTGATCAGGCCTACCACTCTTGTGTCATCGGCAAATTGAATGATGGTGTTGGAGTTGTGCCTGGCCGTGCAGTCATGAGTGAACAGGGAGTACAGGAGGGGGCTTAGCACGCACCCCTGAGGCCTCCCTGTGTTGAGGATCAGTGTGGTGGATGTCCAGGATCCAGTTGCAGAGGGAGGAGACTAGTCCCAGGGTCCTTAGCTTACTGATGAGCTTTGAGGGCACTATGCTTTTGAACGCTGAGCTGTAGTCAATGAATAGCATTCTCACATAGGTGTTCCTTTTGTCCAGGTGGGAATGGGCAGTGTGGAGTGCAATAGAGATTGCATCATCTGTGGATCTGTTGGGGTGGTATGCAAATTTGAGTGGGTCTAGAGTTTATGGGATGATGGTGTTGATGTGAGACATGACCAGGCTTTCAAAGCACTTCATGGCTACGGACTTGAGTGCTACAGGTTGGTAGTCATTTAGGCAGGTTACCTTAGTGTTCTTGGGCACAGGCACTATGGTGGTCTGCTTAAAACATGTTGGTTTTACAGACTCGGACAGGGAGAGGTTGAAAGTGTCAGTGAAGACACTTGCCAGTTGGTCAGCGCACACGTGCTGGTAATCTGTCTGGCAACTGCGGCCTTGTGAATTTTGACCTGTCTAAATGTCTTAGTCACATCGGCTGCGGAGAGCATGATCACACAGTCTTCCAGTACAGCTGATGCTCTCATGCATGTTTCAGTGTTATTTGCCTCAGTGTTATTTGAAGCGAGCATAGAAGTAGTTTAGCTCATCTGGTAGGCTCATTTCACTTGGCAGCTCTCGGCTGTGCTTCCTTTTGTAGTCTGTAATAGTTTACCAGCCCTGCCGCATCTGACGAGCATCAGAGCCGGTGTAGTATGACTCAATCTTAGTCCTGTATTGACGCTTTGCCTGTTTGATGGTTCGTCAGTGGGCATTGCGGGATTTCTTATAAGCCTCCTGGTTAAAGTCCCACTCCTTGAAAGTGGCAGCTCTAGCCTTTAGCTCAGTGCTGCCTGTAATTCATGGCTTCTGGTTGGGGTATGTACGTACGGTCACTGTGGGCACGTCGTCGTCAATGCACTTATTGATGAAGCCAATGACTGATGTGGTGTACTCCTCAAGGCCATTGGAGGAATCCCGGAACATATTCCAGTCTGTGCTAGCAAAACAGTCCTGTAGCTTAGCATCTGCTTTACTTGACCACTTTTTTATTGATCTAGTCACTTTTGCTTCGTGCTTTAATTTGTACATGTAGGTAGAGGTAAAGTGACTATGCATGGACAATAAACAGAGAGTAGCAGTGGAGTAAAAATGGGGGGTGGAGACAATGCAAATTGTCTGGGTAGCCATTTGATTTGGTGTTCAGGAGTCTTATGGCTTGGGGGTGGAAGCTGTTAAGATGCCTTCCTGGAGTCTGGCAATTTGTTGGGCCTTCCTCTGACACTGCCTGGTATAGATGTCCTGGATGGAAGGAAGCTTGACCCTGAACACCAAATCAAATCAAACCCAGTAATGTACTGGGCCGTACGCACTACCCTCTGTAGGGCTGTACGCACTACCCTCTCATGAATGCTTCAGTATTGCTTGCCTCGAAGAGACCATTAGAAGTAATCTAGCTCGTTTGGTAGGCTCGTGTCACTGTGCAGCTCACGGCTGTGCTTCCCATTGTAGTCTGTAATAGTTAGCAGGCCCTGCCACATCCAAGGATACACATGATCAATTATATTACATGGCAACCCTATCAGGGTTAAAGGGTTATGAGGTTTGGGTTTAAAAGGGACGATCACAGACTGTAAGGTTGCCTGAGTGTTATTTCATTATCTGTCTGACAGAGAAGCTCCACGGCCAACCAACAGAACACAGAACACACACACAGAATGTCCATCCAGGACAGAGAAAAGCACTAGGTAGAATAACTTCTGTCCTGCCTCTGAGAGAACAGAAAACAACTATGAAAACACAGGAGGGACACACACACAGCGTTGACGTGGCCAGAAAAATTAAATGCCTTTTACCATTGTTCTCTGCAAAGGTCAAATGCAATTGAATCCTGTGTGGGGACCTCTGCCTCAAAGCCCAGCTATACACAGTAGAACAGAATAACAAAAACAGGCCATTCAGCAGTGAACTCACAACCTGCAAGGGGAACACATTTAGCAGTGAACTCACAACCTGCAAGGGGAACTCATTTAGCAGGGAACTCACACTTTGCAAGGGGAACTCATTTAGCAGGGAACTCACACTTTGCAAGGGGAACTCATTTAGCAGTGAACTCGCACCCTGCAAGGGGAACTCATTTAGCAGTGAACTCACACCCTGCAAGGGGAACTCATTTAGCAGGGAACTCACACTTTGCAAGGGGAACTCATTTAGCAGTGAACTCGCACCCTGCAAGGGGAACTCATTTAGCAGTGAACTCACACCCTGCAAGGGGAAAGCATACTTCATACAGCGAGATGTGAGCCCACAAACAAGAAAAGCTTGTTTTTGAGCCATTTAAATGTAGAGAGCATAAAAATAGAATGAATTGAAAGGGCGTCTCCATTTAAGTCAATTATGTCATAATGGGTGGACTGGCAGCCATTCTGAGTGTACCCCATGGCAGGGAGTAAGAGCAGGGATTGTACCATTCCATCTGTGGTGGGATTTGTTGAGTCAACTCAACTGACATGTTAAAAAAATAATATCCCATTGCATGAGCCACATCAGTTAGCATCATTTGAAACATTAAACATTTCCATTACCATGGAACCCAGCATAATTTGAATGAATATTCTACACCACTATCCAATATTAGTTGATAGAACATTCAAAATACCATGGAAACAATACCAGGCAGCCATATATGTGGTAAAGAGGTCAACAGAACGCATACCGTGGGGGAATAGAAGGATGCTGGATTGGCGCACAATCAACAGACCTGATATAACAAAGTGGATATTATTAATGTATTGTAACAGGACCACAATGTGATTACTAAAGTCAAATGCAGATATATTTGGCTGTTTTCACTGCAACGTATGTAGGTTTAGATGAAGTGCCTGCTATATGCGAACTCCCGATCTATAAACTGGTAGCATAGCAGGTGTACAGAAACCGGTGATGGTAGTGAAAGACGTTTTTAACTGTAATGCAGTTGATTGGTGACGATGACATTAACATTTTGTGTTGACATCCATACAAGCATAACACATATAAACAGTAGCCTAAATGTAGGATAATTTGCTGGGGGGCAATGAGGAGATTCGGGATCTTTCCCCCACGCATTTGCTCTTTACATCTTCACCCCATCTATTGCGAGTGTACCCATGACTTTACCAGTCAAATTGCCAGGGTTAGAGGTTCCAAGGCCACAATCTCTATGGTAGAGAGCCTCTATGGTAGAGACCTCTGCCTCAAAGCCCAGCTATACACAGTAGAACTATGGTAGAGAGTCTCTATGGTAGAGTGTCTCTATGGTAGAGAGTCTCTATGGTACAGCGCCTCTATGGTAGAGAGTCTCTATGGTAGAGAGCCTCTATGGTAGAGAGTCTCTATGGTAGAGAGTCTCTATGGTACAGAGCCTCTATGGTAGAGAGTCTCTATGGTAGAGAGTCTCTATGGTACAGAGCCTCTATGGTAGAGAGTCTCTATGGTAGAGCAGGCTCTATGGTAGAGAGGCTCTATGGTAGAGAGGCTCTATGGTAGAGAGTCTCTATGGTAGAGAGGCTCTATGGTAGAGAGTCTCTATGGTAGAGAATCTCTATGGTAGAGTCTCTATGGTAGAGAGTCTCTATGGTAGAGAGGCTCTATGGTAGAGAGTCTCTATGGTAGAGAGTCTCTATGGTAGAGAGTCTCTATGGTAGAGAGGCTCTATGGTAGAGAGTCTCTATGGTAGAGAGTCTCTATGGTAGAGAGGCTCTATGGTAGAGAGTCTCTATGGTAGAGAGTCTCTATGGTAGAGAGTCTCTATGGTAGAGAGGCTCTATGGTAGAGAGTCTCTATGGTAGAGAGTCTCTATGGTAGAGAGTCTCTATGGTAGAGAGGCTCTATGGTAGAGAGTCTCTATGGTAGAGAGTCTCTATGGTAGCGAGTCTCTATGGTAGAGAGTGTGGCAGTAAGTGGTTCACACACACTGATGAAGGGAAGAAAGCGCACAAGGTGACACTGATTGGGTCTGAGTGAAAATATCCTTCTCTCCCCTTTGCCTTTGGCCTCGTGAAATTTAATCAAGACCTTTTAACGACTTGTGAACGCATCCCTCTCCGTGACCCTGAGACTAGCAGCAAGCTGGAACACACACACACACACACACACACACACACACAAACACACACACACACACACACACACGGTACAGTTGGTTAAGGGCTTGCAGTAAGCATTTCACTGTAGGGTCTACACCTGTTGTATTCGGCGAATGTGACAAAAACAATGTGATTTGGTGTATTCAGTCTCAGGTTTTCGTGGGGCAGCATAGCGTGACCCTTCCAGGTCAGAACTAAAAGCAGGGGTGAAAGTAAAGTCCGGTATGGCATCCCGGCAAAATAAATAGTGGGGGTACACCATACCTGTCAAAAAAATAGTGGGTGTACACTGTACCTGTCAAAAAAATAGTGGGGGTACATCATACCTGTCAAATAAATAGTGGGGGTACATCATACCTGTCAAATAAATAGTGGGGGTACATCATACCTGTCAAATAAATAGTGGGGGTACATCATACCTGTCAAATAAATAGTGGGGGTACATTATACCTGTCAAATAAATAGTGGGGG
The DNA here is from genome assembly GCF_018296145.1 of Oncorhynchus tshawytscha. NCBI lineage: Eukaryota > Metazoa > Chordata > Actinopteri > Salmoniformes > Salmonidae > Oncorhynchus > Oncorhynchus tshawytscha. Next base: position 27,020,359 of record NC_056457.1, on the reverse strand, counting down.
TACATCATACCTGTCAAATAAATAGTGGGGGTACATCATACCTGTCAAATAAATAGTGGGGGTACACTGTACCTGTCAAATAAATAGTGGGGGTACATCATACCTGTCAAATAAATAGTGGGGGTACATTATACCTGTCAAATAAATAGTGGGGTACATCATACCTGTCAAATAAATAGTGGGGTACATCATACCTGTCAAATATATATTGGGGTACACCATACCTGTCAAAAAATAGGGGTGTTCACTGTACCTGTCAAATAAATAGTGGGGGTACATCATACCTGTCAAATAAATAGTGGGGTACATCATACCTGTCAAATAAATAGTGGGGGTACATCATACCAGTCAAATAAATAGTGGGGTACATTATACCTGTCAAATAAATAGTGGGGGTACATCATACCTGTCAAATAAATAGTGGGGGTACATCATACCTGTCAAATAAATAGTGGGGGTACACCATAACTGTCAAAAAATAGGGGTGTACACTGTACCTGTCAAATAAATAATGGGGATACATCATACCTGTCAAATAAATAGTGTGGGTACATCATACCTGTCAAATAAATAGTGGGGTACATCATACCTGTCAAATAAATAGTGGGGGTACACATCATACCTGTCAAATAAATAGTGGGGGTACATCATACCTGTCAAATAAATAGTGGGGGTACATCATACCTGTCAAATAAATAGTGGGGGTACATCATACCTGTCAAATAAATAGTGGGGGTACATCATACCTGTCAAATAAATAGTGGGGTACATCATACCTGTCAAATAAATAGTGGGGTACATCATACCTGTCAAATAAATAGTGGGGGTACACTGTACCTGTCAAATAAATAGTGGGGGTACATCATACCTGTCAAATAAATAGTGGGGGTACATCATACCTGTCAAATAAATAGTGGGGGTACATCATACCTGTCAAATAAATAGTGGAGGTACACCATACCTGTCAAATAAATAGTGGGGGTACATCATACCTGTCAAATAAATAGTCAGGGTACATCATACCTGTCAAATAAATAGTGGGGTACATCATACCTGTCAAATAAATAGTGGGGTACATCATACCTGTCAAATAAATAGTGGGGTACATCATACCTGTCAAATAAATAGTGGGGGTACACTGTACCTGTCAAATAAATAGTGGGGAACACTGTACCTGTCAAATAAATAGTGGGGGTACATCATACCTGTCAAATAAATAGTGGGGGTACATCATACCTGTCAAATAAATAGTGGGGTACATCATACCTGTCAAATAAATAGTGGGGGTACACCATACCTGTCAAAAAAATAGTGGGGGTACATCATACCTGTCAAATAAATAGTGGGGTACATCATACCTGTCAAATAAATAGTGGGGGTACACCATACCTGTCAAAAAATAGGGGTGTACACTGTACCTGTCAAATAAATTGTGGGGATACATCATACCTGTCAAATAAATAGTGTGGGTACATCATACCTGTCAAATAAATAGTGGGGGTACATCATACCTGTTAAATAAATAGTGGGGGTACACATCATACCTGTCAAATAAATAGTGGGGTACATCATACCTGTCAAATAAATAGTGGGGGTACACCATACCTGTCAAAAAATAGGGGGTGTACACTGTACCTGTCAAATAAATAGTGGGGATACATCATACCTGTCAAATAAATAGTGTGGGTACATCATACCTGTCAAATAAATAGTGGGGGTACATCATACCTGTTAAATAAATAGTGGGGGTACATCATACCTGTCAAATAAATAGTGGGGGTACATCATACCTGTCAAATAAATAGTGGGGGTACATCATACCTGTCAAATAAATAGTGGGGGTACATCATACCTGTCAAATAAATAGTGGGGGTACACCATACCTGTCAAATAAATAGTGGGGGTACATCATACCTGTCAAATAAATAGTCGGGGTACATCATACCTGTCAAATAAATAGTGGGGGTACATCATACCTGTCAAATAAATAGTGGGGGTACATCATACCTGTCAAATAAATAGTGGGGTACATCATACCTGTCAAATAAATAGTGGGGGTACACTGTACCTGTCAAATAAATAGTGGGGGAACACTGTACCTGTCAAATAAATAGTGGGGGTACATCATACCTGTCAAATAAATAGTGGGGGTACACCATACCTGTCAAAAAAATAGTGGGGGTACATCATACCTGTCAAATAAATAGTGGGGGTACATCATACCTGTCAAATAAATAGTGGGGGTACATCATACCTGTCAAATAAATAGTGGGGTACACCATACCTGTCAAAAAAATAGGGGTGTACACTGTACCTGTCAAATAAATAGTGGGATACATCATACCTGTCAAATAAATAGTGGGGGTACATCATACCTGTCAAATAAATAGTGGGGTACACCATACCTGTCAAATAAATAGTGGGGGTACACCATACCTGTCAAATAAATAGTGGGGTACACCATACCTGTCAAATAAATAGTGGGGGTACATAATACCTGTCAAATAAATAGTGGGGGTACACCATACCTGTCAAATAAATAGTGGGGGTACACGATACCTGTCAAATAAATAGTGGGGTACATCATACCTGTCAAATAAATAGTGTGGGTACATCATACCTGTCAAATAAATAGTGGGGGTACATCATACCTGTTAAATAAATAGTGGGGGTACACATCATACCTGTCAAATAAATAGTGGGGTACATCATATACCTGTCAAATAAATAGTGGGGGTACACCATACCTGTCAAAAAATAGGGGTGTACACTGTACCTGTCAAATAAATAGTGGGGTACATCATACCTGTCAAATAAATAGTGTGGGTACATCATACCTGTCAAATAAATAGTGGGGGTACATCATACCTGTTAAATAAATAGTGGGGTACATCATACCTGTCAAATAAATAGTGGGGGTACATCATACCTGTCAAATAAATAGTGGGGTACATCATACCTGTCAAATAAATAGTGGGGTACATCATACCTGTCAAATAAATAGTGGGGTACACCATACCTGTCAAATAAATAGTGGGGGTACATCATACCTGTCAAATAAATAGTGGGGTACATCATACCTGTCAAATAAATAGTGGGGGTACATCATACCTGTCAAATAAATAGTGGGGGTACATCATACCTGTCAAATAAATAGTGGGGGTACATCATACCTGTCAAATAAATAGTGGGGTACACTGTACCTGTCAAATAAATAGTGGGGAACACTGTACCTGTCAAATAAATAGTGGGGTACATCATACCTGTCAAATAAATAGTGGGGTACACCATACCTGTCAAAAAATAGTGGGGGTACATCATACCTGTCAAATAAATAGTGGGGGTACATCATACCTGTCAAATAAATAGTGGGGGTACATCATACCTGTCAAATAAATAGTGGGGGTACACCATACCTGTCAAATAAAAATAGGGGTGTACACTGTACCTGTCAAATAAATAGTGGGGATACATCATACCTGTCAAATAAATAGTGGGGGTACATCATACCTGTCAAATAAATAGTGGGGGTACACCATACCTGTCAAATAAATAGTGGGGGTACACCATACCTGTCAAATAAATAGTGGGGGTACACCATACCTGTCAAATAAATAGTGGGGTACATAATACCTGTCAAATAAATAGTGGGGGTACACCATACCTGTCAAATAAATAGTGGGGTACACGATACCTGTCAAATAAATAGTGGGGTACATCATACCTGTCAAATAAATAGTGGGGTACATCATACCTGTCAAATAAATAGTGGGGGTACACCATACCTGTCAAATAAATAGTGGGGGTACACCATACCTGTCAAATAAATAGTGGGGGTACATCATACCTGTCAAATAAATAGTGGGGTACACCATACCTGTCAAATAAATAGTGGGGGTACATCATACCTGTCAAATAAATAGTGGGGGTACATCATACCTGTCAAATAAATAGTGGGGGTACACCATACCTGTCAAATAAATAGTGGGGGTACATCATACCTGTCAAATAAATAGTGGGGTACATCATACCTGTCAAATAAATAGTGGGGGTACACATCATACCTGTCAAATAAATAGTGGGGGTACATCATACCTGTCAAATAAATAGTGGGGTACACCATACCTGTCAAATAAATAGTGGGGTACACCATACCTGTCAAATAAATAGTGGGGGTACACATCATACCTGTCAAATAAATAGTGGGGGTACATCATACCTGTCAAATAAATAGTGGGGTACACCATACCTGTCAAATAAATAGTGGGGTATATCATACCTGTCAAATAAATAGTGGGGGTACACCATACCTGTCAAATAAATAGTGGGGTACATCATACCTGTCAAATAAATAGTGGGGGTACACCATACCTGTCAAATAAATAGTGGGGTACATCATACCTGTCAAATAAATAGTGGGGTACATCATACCTGTCAAATAAATAGTGGGGTACACATCATACCTGTCAAATAAATAGTGGGGGTACATCATACCTGTCAAATAAATAGTGGGGGTACACCATACCTGTCAAATAAATAGTGGGGGTACATCATACCTGTCAAATAAATAGTGGGGGTACATCATACCTGTCAAATAAATAGTGGGGTACATCATACCTGTCAAATAAATAGTGGGGGTACACCATACCTGTCAAATAAATAGTGGGGTACACCATACCTGTCAAATAAATAGTGGGGGTACATCATACCTGTCAAATAAATAGTGGGGGTACACCATACCTGTCAAATAAATAGTGGGGTACATCATACCTGTCAAATAAATAGTGGGGTACATCATACCTGTCAAATAAATAGTGGGGGTACACCATACCTGTCAAATAAATAGTGGGGTACATCATACCTGTCAAATAAATAGTGGGGGTACATCATACCTGTCAAATAAATAGTGGGGGTACATCATACCTGTCAAATAAATAGTGGGGTACACCATACCTGTCAAATAAATAGTGGGGGTACACCATACCTGTCAAATAAATAGTGGGGTACATCATACCTGTCAAATAAATAGTGGGGGTACACCATACCTGTCAAATAAATAGTGGGGGTACATCATACCTGTCAAATAAATAGTGGGGGTACATCATACCTGTCAAATAAATAGTGGGGTACACCATACCTGTCAAATAAATAGTGGGGGTACATCATACCTGTCAAATAAATAGTGGGGGTACATCATACCTGTCAAATAAATAGTGGGGGTACACATCATACCTGTCAAATAAATAGTGGGGGTACATCATACCTGTCAAATAAATAGTGGGGTACATCATACCTGTCAAATAAATAGTGGGGTACACCATACCTGTCAAATAAATAGTGGGGGTACACACCATACCTGTCAAATAAATAGTGGGGTACACATCATACCTGTCAAATAAATAGTGGGGGTACATCATACCTGTCAAATAAATAGTGGGGGTACACCATACCTGTCAAATAAATAGTGGGGGTATATCATACCTGTCAAATGAATAGTGGGGGTACACCATACCTGTCAAATAAATAGTGGGGGTACATCATACCTGTCAAATAAATAGTGGGGTACACCATACCTGTCAAATAAATAGTGGGGGTACATCATACCTGTCAAATAAATAGTGGGGTACATCATACCTGTCAAATAAATAGTGGGGGTACACATCATAACTGTCAAATAAATAGTGGGGGTACATCATACCTGTCAAATAAATAGTGGGGGTACACCATACCTGTCAAATAAATAGTGGGGTACATCATACCTGTCAAATAAATAGTGGGGTACATCATACCTGTCAAATAAATAGTGGGGGTACATCATACCTGTCAAATAAATAGTGGGGGTACACCATACCTGTCAAATAAATAGTGTGGGTACACCATACCTGTCAAATAAATAGTGGGGGTACACTGTACCTGTCAAATAAATAGTGGGGGTACACCATACCTGTCAAATAAATAGTGGGGGTACACCATACCTGTCAAATAAATAGTGGGGTACACCATACCTGTCAAATAAATAGTGGGGGTACACCATACCTGTCAAATAAATAGTGGGGTACATCATACCTGTCAAATAAATAGTGGGGGTACACCATACCTGTCAAATAAATAGTGGGGGTACACCATACCTGTCAAATAAATAGTGGGGGTACATCATACCTTTCAAATAAATAGTGGGGTACATACACCATACCTGTCAAATAAATAGTGGGGTACACCATACCTGTCAAATAAATAGTGGGGGTACATCATACCTGTCAAATAAATAGTGGGGTACACCATACCTGTCAAATAAATAGTGGGGTACACCATACCTGTCAAATAAATAGTGGGGGTACATCATACCTGTCAAATAAATAGTGGGGTACATCATACCTGTCAAATAAATAGTGGGGTACATCATACCTGTCAAATAAATAGTGGGGTACACTGTACCTGTCAAATAAATAGTGGGGTACATCATACCTGTCAAATAAATAGTGGGGGTACACTGTACCTGTCAAATAAATAGTGGGGGTACATCATACCTATTTTGAAGACAAAACAGAAAAAGGCAGAGATAAGTGTGACCCAGAGACAGCAGGACAGCAGTGGACCAACGCATTCTGGCCTCTTCGTAATCGCCAAATGTAATCGCCAATTTTGTTTTGTGGAAAAGAAGTCTCTTTCCATTCAGAACTGTTTGCAGGCTGGAAATATGTTGTGCGTGGATGAACATGCGTGGGTGAACGTGCGTGGATGAACGTGCGTGGATGAACGTGCGTGGGTAGCCTAGTAAAGGAGCCCTTTAAAGTGAATGTTCAACGGTCAGATGAAAACATCATGACTGGATGTATTTATGCCACAATAAAAGGAAAATACATCTTAAAAGTCAAATGACATATCTTTACAACTAGACCCACAGCGATTGAAAAATGTTGGCGCACGCTCACACATAGTATACCCTGTATAGGGAAGACATTTAATTAACTTTCAACCCTGTCTAAAAGCTAAAACACATCAAAAGGTTGTTCATTGTCCTCACCTATGCACCCATTAATAGAATATTCTAGATCAAGAGTCAACACAGGTCCTGTAGAGCTACGAGTTGTGCAGGGTTTTCATTTCAAACTAATTCTCACACACAATAGAAAAATCTACTGATCACGCTCTTTGGTCAGGCCCTATTTTGACTGAATAATCTATTACACTACAGAACACCTGAGAATAATCTACTACACTACAGAACACCTGAGAATAATCTACTACACTACAGAACACCTGAGAATAATCTACTACACTACAGAACACCTGAGAATGATATTCTACACTACAGAACACCTGAGAATGATATTCTACACTACAGAACACCTGAGAATAATCTACTACACTACAGAACACCTGAGAATGATATTCTACACTACAGAACACCTGAGAATGATATTCTACACTACAGAACACCTGAGAATAATCTACTACACTACAGAACACCTGAGAATGATATTCTACACTACAGAACACCTGAGAATGATATTCTACACTACAGAACACCTGAGAATGATATTCTACACTACAGAACACCTGAGAATAATCTACTACACTACAGAACACCTGAGAATGATATTCTACACTACAGAACACCTGAGAATAATCTACTACACTACAGAACACCTGAGAATGATATTCTACACAACAGAACACCTGAGAATGATATTCTACACTACAGAACACCTGAGAATGATATTCTACACTACAGAACACCTGAGAATGATATTCTACACTACAGAACACCTGAGAATGATATTCTACACTACAGAACACCTGAGAATGATATTCTACACTACAGAACACCTGAGAATGATATTCTACACTACAGAACACCTGAGAATGATATTCTACACTACAGAACACCTGAGAATGATATTCTACACTACAGAACACCTGAGAATAATCTACTACACTACAGAACACCTGAGAATGATATTCTACACTACAGAACACCTGAGAATGATATTCTACACTACAGAACACCTGAGAATGATATTCTACACTACAGAACACCTGAGAATGATATTCTACACTACAGAACACCTGAGAATGATATTCTACACTACAGAACACCTGAGAATGATATTCTACACTACAGAACACCTGAGAATGATATTCTACACTACAGAACACCTGAGAATAATCTACTACACTACAGAACACCTGAGAATAATCTACTACACTACAGAACACCTGAGAATAATCTACTACACTACAGAACACCTGAGAATGATATTCTACACTACAGAACACCTGAGAATGATATTCTACACTACAGAACACCTGAGAATAATCTACTACACTACAGAACACCTGAGAATGATATTCTACACTACAGAACACCTGAGAATGATATTCTACACTACAGAACACCTGAGAATGATATTCTACACTACAGAACACCTGAGAATAATCTACTACACTAACACTGTCCCACTCATATAAATACTCCATGTGAAAGGACACAATCAAAGCATGTTATGTTGTTTTCCAAATCTAAGTGCATTTTTCACAGACACACTAAATGCAGACGGCTATAAAAACCTTGTTAAATTACTGGTCGACTCAACATTACACAGAATGAAGGGTAGTGCACACATGCAACGAGACATCAACATCCCCCCCTCGCTCTTTATTTAATCTCTTCTGCTTGATGAGATAAATCTTGCGTATTCCAGCACATTTGCTTACTCAACACATATCTGAGGAGTGAATACATATGAACAGATGGAAAAAAAATATGAAGATAATATTGCCGAATTATTGCACTGTGAGAGAAAGACACAAATGCTTCTGGTATTTCTAATATCCACAAAACAAACAACGTGTCTCTCTAAATATTGTATCAGAGAAGGAGTGGAGAGAGGAAGGGGGAGAAACTGATAAAATACAATAGGTAAGAGAGAGGGGGGCTAGGATGGTAGGAGAGAAAGAGAGGGAGAGAGAGACCAGAGAGAAATCAAACATCAGCATCTGTTCGTAGATCAGCAAAGCAGCAACACAACACAACAGAGGCGCGTTCACCAAGCAGCAACACAACACAACAGAGGTGCGTTCACCAAGCAGCAACACAACAGAGGTGTGTTCACCAAGCAGCAACACAACACAACAGAGGTGCGTTCACCAAGCAGCAACACAACAGAGGTGTGTTCACCAAGCAGCAACACAACACAACAGAGGTGCGTTCACCAAGCAGCAACACAACAGAGGCGCGTTCACCAAGCAGCAACACAACAGAGGTGCGTTCACCAAGCAGCAACACAACACAACAGAGGTGTGTTCACCAAGCAGCAACACAACACAACAGAGGTGTGTTCACCAAGCAGCAACACAACAGAGGTGTGTTCACCAAGCAGCAACACAACAGAGGTGTGTTCACAAGCAGCAACACAACAGAGGTGCGTTCACCAAGCAGCAACACAACAGAGGTGTGTTCACCAAGCAGCAACACAACACAACAGAGGTGCGTTCACCAAGCAGCAACACAACAGAGGTACGTTCACCAAGTAGCAACACAACACAACAGAGGTGTGTTCACCAAGCAGCAACACAACAGAGGTGCGTTCACCAAGCAGCAACACAACAGAGGACGTTCACCAAGCAGCAACACAACACAACAGAGGTGTGTTCACCAAGCAGCAACACAACACAACAGAGGTGTGTTCACCAAGCAGCAACACAACACAACAGAGGTGCGTTCACCAAGCAGCAACACAACACAACAGAGGTGCGTTCACCAAGCAGCAACACAACACAACAAAGGTACGTTCACCAAGCAGCAACACAACAGAGGCGCGTTCACCAAGCAGCAACACAACACAACATAGGTACGTTCACCAAGCAGCAACACAACAGAGGTACGTTCACAGCAAGCAGCAACACAACACAACAGAGGTGTGTTCACAACACAGCAGGCGCGCAACACAACACAACAGAGGTGCGTTCACCAAGCAGCAACACAACACAACAGAGGTACGTTCACCAAGCAGCAACACAACAGAGGTGTGTTCACCAAGCAGCAACACAACAGAGGCGTGTTCACCAAGCAGCAACACAACAGAGGTGTGTTCACCAAGCAAACAACACAACAGAGGTGTGTTCACCAAGCAACAACACAACAGAGGTGTGTTCAACAAGCAGCAACACAACAGAGGTGTGTTCACCAAGCAGCAACACAACACAACAGAGGTGTGTTCACCAAGCAACAACACAACACAACAGAGGTGTGTTCACCAAGCAGCAACACAACACAACAGAGGTACGTTCACCAAGCAGCAACACAACAGAGGTGTGTTCACCAAGCAGCAACACAACAGAGGTGCGTTCACCAAGCAGCAACACAACAGAGGTGTGTTCACCAAGCAGCAACACAACACAACAGAGGTGCGTTCACCAAGCAGCAACACAACAGAGGTACGTTCACCAAGCAGCAACACAACACAACAGAGGTGCGTTCACCAAGCAGCAACACAACACAACAGAGGTACGTTCACCAAGCAGCAACACAACAGAGGTGCGTTCACCAAGCAGCAACACAACAGAGGTGCGTTCACCAAGCAGCAACACAACAGAGGTGTGTTCACCAAGCAAACAACACAACAGAGGTGTGTTCACCAAGCAACAACACAACAGAGGTGTGTTCAACAAGCAGCAACACAACAGAGGTGTGTTCACCAAGCAGCAACACAACACAACAGAGGTGTGTTCACCAAGCAGCAACACAACACAACAGAGGTGTGTTCACCAAGCAGCAACACAACACAACAGAGGTACGTTCACCAAGCAGCAACACAACAGAGGTGTGTTCACCAAGCAGCAACACAACAGAGGTGCATTCACCAAGCAGCAACACAACACAACAGAGGTGTGTTCACCAAGCAACAACACAACACAACAGAGGTGCGTTCACCAAGCAGCAACACAACAGAGGTACGTTCACCAAGCAGCAACACAACACAACAGAGGTGCGTTCACCAAGCAGCAACACAACACAACAGAGGTGTGTTCACCAAGCAGCAACACAACAGAGGTGCGTTCACCAAGCAGCAACACAACAGAGGTGCGTTCACCAAGCAGCAACACAACAGAGGTGTGTTCACCAAGCAGCAACACAACAGAGGCGTGTTCACCAAGCAGCAACACAACAGAGGTGTGTTCACCAAGCAGCAACACAACAGAGGTGTGTTCACCAAGCAGCAACACAACACAACAGAGGTGTGTTCACCAAGCAGCAACACAACACAACAGAGGTGTGTTCACCAAGCAGCAACACAACAGAGGTACGTTCACCAAGCAGCAACACAACACAACAGAGGTGTGTTCACCAAGCAACAACACAACAGAGGTGTGTTCACCAAGCAGCAACACAACACAACAGAGGTGCGTTCAACAAGCAGCAACACAACAGAGGCGCGTTCACCAAGCAGCAACACAACACAACAGAGGTGTGTTCACCAAGCAGCAACACAACACAACAGAGGTGCGTTCACCAAGCAGCAACACAACACAACAGAGGTGCGTTCACCAAGCAGCAACACAACACAACAGAGGTGTGTTCACCAAGCAGCAACACAACACAACAGAGGTGTGTTCACCAACAGCAACACAACACAACAGAGGTGTGTTCACCAAGCAGCAACACAACAGAGGTGCGTTCACCAAGCAGCAACACAACACAACAGAGGCGCGTTCACCAAGCAGCAACACAACACAACAGAGGTGTGTTCACCAAGCAGCAACACAACAGAGGTGTGTTCACCAAGCAACAACACAACAGAGGTACGTTCACCAAGCAGCAACACAACACAACAGAGGTGTGTTCACCAAGCAGCAACACAACACAACAGAGGTGTGTTCACCAAGCAGCAACACAACACAACAGAGGTGCGTTCACCAAGCAGCAACACAACACAACAGAGGTGCGTTCACCAAGCAGCAACACAACACAACAAAGGTACGTTCACCAAGCAGCAACACAACAGAGGCGCGTTCACCAAGCAGCAACACAACACAACATAGGTACGTTCACCAAGCAGCAACACAACAGAGGTACGTTCACCAAGCAGCAACACAACACAACAGAGGTGTGTTCACCAAGCAACAACACAACAGAGGTGCGTTCACCAAGCAGCAACACAACAGAGGCGCGTTCACCAAGCAGCAACACAACAGAGGTACGTTCACCAAGCAGCAACACAACACAACAGAGGTGTGTTCACCAAGCAACAACACAACACAACAGAGGTGCGTTCACCAAGCAGCAACACAACACAACAGAGGTACGTTCACCAAGCAGCAACACAACAGAGGTGTGTTCACCAAGCAGCAACACAACAGAGGCGTGTTCACCAAGCAGCAACACAACAGAGGTGTGTTCACCAAGCAAACAACACAACAGAGGTGTGTTCACCAAGCAGCAACACAACAGAGGTGTGTTCAACAAGCAGCAACACAACAGAGGTGTGTTCACCAAGCAGCAACACAACACAACAGAGGTGTGTTCACCAAGCAGCAACACAACACAACAGAGGTGTGTTCACCAAGCAGCAACACAACACAACAGAGGTACGTTCACCAAGCAGCAACACAACAGAGGTGTGTTCACCAAGCAGCAACACAACAGAGGTGCGTTCACCAAGCAGCAACACAACACAACAGAGGTGTGTTCACCAAGCAGCAACACAACACAACAGAGGTGCGTTCACCAAGCAGCAACACAACAGAGGTACGTTCACCAAGCAGCAACACAACACAACAGAGGTGCGTTCACCAAGCAGCAACACAACACAACAGAGGTGTGTTCACCAAGCAGCAACACAACAGAGGTGCGTTCACCAAGCAGCAACACAACAGAGGTGCGTTCACCAAGCAGCAACACAACAGAGGTGTGTTCACCAAGCAGCAACACAACAGAGGCGTGTTCACCAAGCAGCAACACAACAGAGGTGTGTTCACCAAGCAGCAACACAACAGAGGTGTGTTCACCAAGCAGCAACACAACACAACAGAGGTGTGTTCACCAAGCAGCAACACAACACAACAGAGGTGTGTTCACCAAGCAGCAACACAACACAACAGAGGTACGTTCACCAAGCAGCAACACAACACAACAGAGGTGTGTTCACCAAGCAGCAACACAACAGAGGTGTGTTCACCAAGCAGCAACACAACACAACAGAGGTGCGTTCAACAAGCAGCAACACAACAGAGGCGCGTTCACCAAGCAGCAACACAACACAACAGAGGTGTGTTCACCAAGCAGCAACACAACACAACAGAGGTGCGTTCACCAAGCAGCAACACAACACAACAGAGGTGCGTTCACCAAGCAGCAACACAACACAACAGAGGTGTGTTCACCAAGCAGCAACACAACACAACAGAGGTGTGTTCACCAAGCAGCAACACAACACAACAGAGGTGTGTTCACCAAGCAGCAACACAACAGAGGTGCGTTCACCAAGCAGCAACACAACACAACAGAGGCGCGTTCACCAAGCAGCAACACAACACAACAGAGGTGTGTTCACCAAGCAGCAACACAACAGAGGTGTGTTCACCAAGCAGCAACACAACACAACAGAGGTGTGTTCACCAAGCAACAACACAACAGAGGCGCGTTCACCAAGCAGCAACACAACACAACAGAGGTGTGTTCACCAAGCAGCAACACAACACAACAGAGGTGCGTTCACCAAGCAGCAACACAACACAACAGAGGTGTGTTCACCAAGCAGCAACACAACAGAGGTGTGTTCACCAAGCAGCAACACAACAGAGGTGTGTTCACCAAGCAGCAACACAACAGAGGTGTGTTCAACAAGCAGCAACACAACAGAGGTGTGTTCACCAAGCAGCAACACAACACAACAGAGGTGTGTTCACCAAGCAGCAACACAACACAACAGAGGTGTGTTCACCAAGCAGCAACACAACACAACAGAGGTACGTTCATCAAGCAGCAACACAACAGAGGTGTGTTCACCAAGCAGCAACACAACAGAGGTGCGTTCACCAAGCAGCAACACAACACAACAGAGGTGTGTTCACCAAGCAGCAACACAACACAACAGAGGTGCGTTCACCAAGCAGCAACACAACAGAGGTACGTTCACCAAGCAGCAACACAACACAACAGAGGTGCGTTCACCAAGCAGCAACACAACACAACAGAGGTGTGTTCACCAAGCAGCAACACAACAGAGGTGCGTTCACCAAGCAGCAACACAACAGAGGTGCGTTCACCAAGCAGCAACACAACAGAGGTGTGTTCACCAAGCAACAACACAACAGAGGCGTGTTCACCAAGCAGCAACACAACAGAGGTGTGTTCACCAAGCAGCAACACAACAGAGGTGTGTTCACCAAGCAGCAACACAACACAACAGAGGTGTGTTCACCAAGCAGCAACACAACACAACAGAGGTGTGTTCACCAAGCAGCAACACAACACAACAGAGGTACGTTCACCAAGCAGCAACACAACACAACAGAGGTGTGTTCACCAAGCAACAACACAACAGAGGTACGTTCACCAAGCAGCAACACAACACAACAGAGGTGCGTTCACCAAGCAGCAACACAACACAACAGAGGTGTGTTCACCAAGCAGCAACACAACAGAGGTGCGTTCACCAAGCAGCAACACAACAGAGGTGCGTTCACCAAGCAGCAACACAACAGAGGTGTGTTCACCAAGCAGCAACACAACAGAGGCGTGTTCACCAAGCAGCAACACAACAGAGGTGTGTTCACCAAGCAGCAACACAACAGAGGTGTGTTCACCAAGCAGCAACACAACACAACAGAGGTGCGTTCACCAAGCAGCAACACAACACAACAGAGGTGTGTTCACCAAGCAGCAACACAACACAACAGAGGTGTGTTCACCAAGCAGCAACACAACACAACAGAGGTACGTTCACCAAGCAGCAACACAACACAACAGAGGTGTGTTCACCAAGCAGCAACACAACAGAGGTGTGTTCACCAAGCAGCAACACAACACAACAGAGGTGCGTTCAACAAGCAGCAACACAACAGAGGCGCGTTCACCAAGCAGCAACACAACACAACAGAGGTGTGTTCACCAAGCAGCAACACAACACAACAGAGGTGCATTCACCAAGCAGCAACACAACACAACAGAGGTGCGTTCACCAAGCAGCAACACAACACAACAGAGGTGTGTTCACCAAGCAGCAACACAACACAACAGAGGTGTGTTCACCAAGCAGCAACACAACACAACAGAGGTGTGTTCACCAAGCAGCAACACAACAGAGGTGCGTTCACCAAGCAGCAACACAACACAACAGAGGCGCGTTCACCAAGCAGCAACACAACACAACAGAGGTGTGTTCACCAAGCAGCAACACAACAGAGGTGTGTTCACCAAGCAGCAACACAACACAACAGAGGTGTGTTCACCAAGCAGCAACACAACAGAGGCGCGTTCACCAAGCAGCAACACAACACAACAGAGGTGTGTTCACCAAGCAGCAACACAACACAACAGAGGTGCGTTCACCAAGCAGCAACACAACACAACAGAGGTGTGTTCACCAAGCAGCAACACAACAGAGGTGTGTTCACCAAGCAACAACACAACAGAGGTGTGTTCACCAAGCAGCAACACAACAGAGGTGTGTTCAACAAGCAGCAACACAACAGAGGTGTGTTCACCAAGCAGCAACACAACACAACAGAGGTGTGTTCACCAGCAGCAACACAACACAACAGAGGTGTGTTCACCAAGCAGCAACACAACACAACAGAGGTACGTTCACCAAGCAGCAACACAACAGAGGTGTGTTCACCAAGCAGCAACACAACAGAGGTGCGTTCACCAAGCAGCAACACAACACAACAGAGGTGTGTTCACCAAGCAGCAACACAACACAACAGAGGTGCGTTCACCAAGCAGCAACACAACAGAGGTACGTTCACCAAGCAGCAACACAACACAACAGAGGTGCGTTCACCAAGCAGCAACACAACACAACAGAGGTGTGTTCACCAAGCAGCAACACAACAGAGGTGCGTTCACCAAGCAGCAACACAACAGAGGTGCGTTCACCAAGCAGCAACACAACAGAGGTGTGTTCACCAAGCAGCAACACAACAGAGGCGTGTTCACCAAGCAGCAACACAACAGAGGTGTGTTCACCAAGCAGCAACACAACAGAGGTGTGTTCACCAAGCAGCAACACAACACAACAGAGGTGTGTTCACCAAGCAGCAACACAACACAACAGAGGTGTGTTCACCAAGCAGCAACACAACACAACAGAGGTACGTTCACCAAGCAGCAACACAACACAACAGAGGTGTGTTCACCAAGCAGCAACACAACAGAGGTACGTTCACCAAGCAGCAACACAACACAACAGAGGTGCATTCACCAAGCAGCAACACAACACAACAGAGGTGTGTTCACCAAGCAGCAACACAACACAACAGAGGTGTGTTCACCAAGCAGCAACACAACACAACAGAGGTACGTTCACCAAGCAGCAACACAACACAACAGAGGTGTGTTCACCAAGCAGCAACACAACAGAGGTGTGTTCACCAAGCAGCAACACAACACAACAGAGGTGCGTTCAACAAGCAGCAACACAACACAGGCGCGTTCACCAAGCAGCAACACAACACAACAGAGGTGTGTTCACCAAGCAGCAACACAACACAACAGAGGTGCGTTCACCAAGCAGCAACACAACACAACAGAGGTGCGTTCACCAAGCAGCAACACAACACAACAGAGGTGTGTTCACCAAGCAGCAACACAACACAACAGAGGTGTGTTCACCAAGCAGCAACACAACACAACAGAGGTGTGTTCACCAAGCAGCAACACAACAGAGGTGCGTTCACCAAGCAGCAACACAACACAACAGAGGCCCGTTCACCAAGCAGCAACACAACACAACAGAGGTGTGTTCACCAAGCAGCAACACAACAGAGGTGTGTTCACCAAGCAGCAACACAACACAACAGAGGTGTGTTCACCAAGCAGCAACACAACAGAGGCGCGTTCACCAAGGAGCAACACAACACAACAGAGGTGTGTTCACCAAGCAGCAACACAACACAACAGAGGTGCGTTCACCAAGCAGCAACACAACACAACAGAGGTGTGTTCACCAAGCAGCAACACAACAGAGGCGCGTTCACCAAGCAGCAACACAACACAACAGAGGTGCGTTCACCAAGCAGCAACACAACAGAGGTGTGTTCACCAAGCAGCAACACAACAGAGGCGCGTTCACCAAGCAGCAACACAACACAACAGAGGTGCGTTCACCAAGCAGCAACACAACAGAGGTGCGTTCACCAAGCAGCAACACAACAGAGGCGCGTTTACCAAGCAGCAACACAACACAACAGAGGTGCGTTCACCAAGCAGCAACACAACAGAGGTGCGTTCACCAAGCAGCAACACAACAGAGGTGCGTTCACCAAGCAGCAACACAACAGAGGCGCGTTTACCAAGCAGCAACACAACACAACAGAGGTGCGTTCACCAAGCAGCAACACAACACAACAGAGGTGTGTTCACCAAGCAGCAACACAACAGAGGTGTGTTCACCAAGCAGCAACACAACACAACAGAGGTGTGTTCACCAAGCAGCAACACAACAGAGGTGTGTTCACCAAGCAGCAACACAACACAACAGAGGTGTGTTCACCAAGCAGCAACACAACACAACAGAGGCGCGTTCACCAAGCAGCAACACAACACAACAGAGGTGCGTTCACCAAGCAGCAACACAACACAACAGAGGTGTGTTCACCAAGCAGCAACACAACACAACAGAGGTGCGTTCACCAAGCAGCAACACAACACAACAGAGGTGTGTTCACCAATCAGCAACACAACACAACAGAGGTGCGTTCACCAAGCAGCAACACAACAGAGGTGCGTTCACCAAGCAGCAACACAACACAACAGAGGTGTGTTCACCAAGCAGCAACACAACAGAGGTGCGTTCACCAAGCAGCAACACAACAGAGGCGCGTTCACCAAGCAGCAACACAACACAACAGAGGTGCGTTCACCAAGCAGCAACACAACACAACAGAGGTGCGTTCACCAAGCAGCAACACAACACAACAGAGGTGCGTTCACCAAGCAGCAACACAACACAACAGAGGTGCGTTCACCAAGCAGCAACACAACAGAGGTGTGTTCACCAAGCAGCAACACAACAGAGGCGCGTTCACCAAGCAGCAACACAACACAACAGAGGTGTGTTCACCAAGCAGCAACACAACAGAGGTGCGTTCACCAAGCAGCAACACAACAGAGGCGCGTTCACCAAGCAGCAACACAACACAACAGAGGTGCGTTCACCAAGCAGCAACACAACAGAGGTGCGTTCACCAAGCAGCAACACAACACAACAGAGGTGCGTTCACCAAGCAGCAACACAACAGAGGTGTGTTCACCAAGCAGCAACACAACAGAGGTGCGTTCACCAAGCAGCAACACAACAGAGGTGTGTTCACCAAGCAGCAACACAACACAACAGAGGTGTGTTCACCAAGCAGCAACACAACAGAGGTGTGTTCACCAAGCAGCAACACAACAGAGGTGTGTTCACCAAGCAGCAACACAACAGAGGTGTGTTCACCAAGCAGCAACACAACAGAGGTGCGTTCACCAAGCAGCAACACAACAGAGGTGTGTTCACCAAGCAGCAACACAACACAACAGAGGTGCGTTCACCAAGCAGCAACACAACAGAGGTACGTTCACCAAGCAGCAACACAACACAACAGAGGTGTGTTCACCAAGCAGCAACACAACAGAGGTGTGTTCACCAAGCAGCAACACAACACAACAGAGGTGCGTTCACCAAGCAGCCTGTTTTCGCAGCTCGTTGAGAGTTTCTAGGCAGATAGTTTGTGTTGTTTTCTAATCTGTTCTGAGAGGTAACGCAGCCCACATGGGGTCCGGCTAAGGAAGGACGGGCTTTTTTAAGACAGATGAAACAAGGTGTTGTGTTAGATGCTATCCTCAATCGGACAAAAGGTTGATTTCCAGTTGTTATTTTTTTAACACAAAAGACGGTGTAGTTTGCTGCTGCAGTTCAAGGCTGGTTGCAGTCGGGGCTGTGAATCAAAAGAAGAGGAAGGTGTGCAGTACTGGAAGGATTGGCTCTGTAATGCCTGCCCATAACTATTATTGTTCAATATCTATTCATGTAAAACAATCTTATTGGAAAGAGTTCATATTATTGACCGTTTCCTGCCCAATAATGTCTGTAAACACACTGGTAATGAAAGTAACATGACCTAGCATAGCCACTACCTACAGGTGTAGGATCTTTGTATAATGTAGGATCTTTGTTTAATGTAGAATCTTCATTTAATGTAGAATCTTCATTTAATGTAGGATCTTTGTTTAATGTAGAATCTTCATTTAATGTAGAATCTTCGTTTAATGTAGAATCTTCATTTAATGTAGAATCTTCATTTAGAATCTTCATTTAGTGTTTTCTTGCTATGCAGGACATGCAGATGATCTTTGTCATTTACATTTTCATTCACAGGAAATCTACTAACACACTGTTATATTAAAAGTGCAACTCTTTTCATGTAGCTTACTTTTGGCCAGCTAATAGCCTTAACCACCAATCAAGAAATGTTATGGACAAACGCTAAATTCCTTTTGCAGGAATCTTTTGCTGTGACAATACTGATAATTTACGATCCCACTTCTGTAAATTGCTTATCTCAACGTGATATAAAAATATCATAGAATATTTACTTCACAAGAGAATGCCATTTTTTAATGAAGACCAATGCTTCATTTCATTTATGTCTTTTATAGTCATTATATACTTTTTTTATTTCAAGGTCAGAACAAACATGACTATATGTGATCTTCAAACTAGACACAGTGCACAAATACATTTCATTTCCTTTTTAAAGTTATTCAGGAGCTTTACCATTTCTGCTTCATT
Organism: Oncorhynchus tshawytscha; assembly: GCF_018296145.1. Classification (NCBI taxonomy): domain Eukaryota; kingdom Metazoa; phylum Chordata; class Actinopteri; order Salmoniformes; family Salmonidae; genus Oncorhynchus; species Oncorhynchus tshawytscha. Next base: position 27,000,359 of record NC_056457.1, on the reverse strand, counting down.
ACTGTCTAAGAAGGCTGAGTTGGGAGAAGGCAGACAGTCAAAAGGCAGACAGTCGGGAGAAGGCAGACAGTCAGAAGGCAGACAGTCAGAAGGCAGACGGTTGGCAGAAGGCAGACAGTCAGAAGGCAGACCGTCAGAAGGCAGACAGTCGGGAGAAGGCAGACAGTCGGGAGAAGGCAGACAGTCGGGAGAAGGCAGACAGTCAGAAGGCAGACAGTTGGGAGAAGGCAGACAGTCAGAAGGCAGACAGTCGGGAGAAGGCAGACAGTCAGGAGAAGACAGACAGTTGGGAGAAGGCAGACAGTCAGAAGGCAGACCGTTGGGAGAAGGCAGACAGTCAGAAGGCAGACAGTCGGGAGAAGGCAGACAGTCAGAAGGCAGACAGTCAGGAGAAGGCAGACAGTCGGGAGAATGCAGACAGTCAGAAGGCAGACAGTCGGAGAAGGCAGACAGTCGGGAGAGGGCAGACAGTCAGAAGGCAGACAGTCGGGAGAAGGCAGACAGACAGGTGGCAGACAATTGTGAGAAGGCAGACAGTCGGGAGAAAGCAGATAGTCGCGAGAAGGCAGACAGTCGGGAGAAGGCAGACAGTCAGAAGGCAGACAGTCGGGAGGGTTCTTGTCATTACTATATTACCCTACCTGGCTGAAGAAATGTCCCATTACTTCAAATATGGCCATTTCTCCACTGCATAACCCATTTGTGTGTGTGTGTTATGTTCTGTGAGTGTGTCCACCATAAGCCACACCTATTTAAATTGAATGGCGACGAAGAAGCAGCATAGATGTTAAGAGCCAAAAACAGGCATTGTTTGTTTAATGACGTTAGAAAATTAATCACAGTAATTATGTTGTCGTTTCTACACTTTGGCGCAACAAAACTGGGCCGCAAGAGCATGCTTTGTTCCCCGCGACGAATTCTATACTTGAAGCATTAGTGGTCAAAAGCAAGATTTCTCCTGTTTCTGTCTCAGAGAGGAATATGTAGAGAGTAAGAGCAGAGTGTTTCCAGCTGTCTCTTATTAAAACGTTCCTGACAGGAGTTATAAGGCAAGTTCTAGTGAGAACGGGCGGGGGTGAGAGAGAGACAGCGAGTGAACGGATGAACAGTTTGTACTTATTACAGTATATTGAACTGATGAGACAGCAAATTACAGCATGTCCCATTTAAAACACCACAGCATTCATTCATTTCTTCTCCTCTGCTTATTCCCCTTTCCCCACTCCCCTTCCACCCCCCCAAGACCCCTGTCTCTCTTTCCCTCACCCCACCCCTCCCTCTACCAGTATAGGTGGTGTACGTCGGTACGAAACTGAACATCTCCTATGAAATTGGTTTTCTGTGGAAAACTGATGGATCACTGCGTGCTCGTGACACAAAAACACACAAATGGATGAACGCACCCACCCACGCACCCACCCACGCACCCATCCACGCACCCACGCACCCACGCACGAACACACACACACACACAGACACACACACACACACACCCACCCACCCACCCACCCACCCACCCACCCACCTACCCACCCACCCACCCACGCACGCACGCACCCACCCAAGCACCCACCCACGCACCCACGCACGAACACACACACACACACACACACACACACACACTATTATAACAAAAATGAACACACCCACACACATACACAGAGGAGAGGGGGAGGGGAGAGGAGAGATGAATGTATTTCGCCCCATGAATGAATGAATATGATTATCAGGACTGAGACCCTTTCAAGGACAAAGTGTGTGTGTGTGTGTGTGTGTGTGTGTGTGTGTGTGTGTGTGTGTGCATGTGAATATATTCATGTGTGCATAGTGCAGGTGACATCAACAGGAAGTGGCACTCTGTAATTATATCACTCTGTCTTCCTGTGGTGAGGACTGCATCTAGCTAATGCCTCCAGAATCACCAGCGAGAGGAGAAAATAGCCATTCAAATGGAAAATCACCAGTGCAGCGCACTACTCCCCTGCTTGGAGGTTGCCATCTTACGACAAGGGTGTGTGTGCGAGTGAGAGAGTGTGTTTGATGGAATGTGGAGGTGCGGTTTAGAGCGAGGAGATGGTGTGGTGTGTGTGTGTGTGTGTGTCTGTGTGTGTGTGTGTGTGTGTGTGTGGTGATAAATCAGTTGGTAGGTAAAGGGTTTTTAATGCAGCGCTCGCTAGTCCCAGCCTCCATTCTCTGTCAGAACTCAGTAAAAGATGAGAGGCCCCCAGGGAATAAAACTGGCCTGGAGCAGAGCAGGGGGGCACTGCTGCAAGACACACACACACCCACACACACGCAAACACACACACACACCAGGGACTGCACAGCCACTGACATCACGTGTGAATGAGTGAAGCCATGAAAAAATAAATGAATTAAACTTATCCAATAAGGGTCCATTCAGTATGTTGATGACCCCCCCAAATAAAAAAAAAAAAAAAAAAAAAAAAAAAAAACGTAAACAAATGTATTTCTCAAATTAGTTTAAAATGTGTTTATTAATGATTCACGACTGCCGATATAGCATTCATATTATGTGGAAATATTTAGACTAAACAAATAGAAGTTTGAGTATAATATATTTCTATGCATATACTGTAAAGCCACAGTCTGGAGGTGCAGTGGTATGGATGATGTGCGATTCATGTCTCCAGGAACTCCTGTGATAGTTTCAGTCTAGGGGCAGGATATGAAAACAGTGTGGAATTTGCCAACGTCAATACATCTCCTGTCTGATAGAAAAATGTGTTCTGAATCGCAGATACACTCTGGTCCTGGCATACCTTTTGAAGGGCAAGAAATAAGCTAAACATATGGACAAGATAGAGAGAGACATTGGAAGGAGAGAGAGAGAGCGAGAGAGAGAGAGGAAGGTTAAGATAGAGGAGGGAGAAGAGAGAGGGAGAGAAAAGAGAGAGGGAGAAGATAGAGGAGGGAGAAGAGAGAGAGTTAGAGAAAAGAGAGGGAGAAAAGAGAGAGGGAGAAGATAGAGGAGGGAGAAGAGAGAGGGAGAAGATAGAGGAGGGAGAAAAGAGAGAGGGAGAAGATAGAGGAGGGAGAAAAGAGAGAGGGAGAAGATAGAGGAGGGAGAAGAGAGAGGGGGAGAAGAGAGTGAAGAGGCGACTACGGCATGCTTACCTAGGCACAGTTCCTCTGTCCAGTGTCTGTGTTACTTTTTCCCATCAAAATCTTTTCTTTTTACTGGCCAGTCTGAGATATGGCTTTTTCTTTGCAACTCTGCCTAGAAGACCAGCATCCCAGAGTCGCCTCTTCACTGTTGACGTTGAGGCTGGGGTTAAGGGTATTATCTAATGAAGCTGCCAGTTGAGAACTTGTGAGGAATCTGTTTCTCAAACTAGACACTCTAATGCACTTGTCCTCTTGCTCAGTTGTGCACCGGGGCCTCCGGCTCCTCTTTCTATTCTGGTTAGAACCAGTTAGTGCTGTTCTGTAAAGGGAGTAGTACACAGCATTGTATGAGATCTTCAGTTTCTTGGAAATTTCTCGCATGGAATAGCCTTCATTTCTCAGAACAAGAATAGACTGACGAGTTTCAGAAGAAAGTTATTTGTTTCTGGCCATTTTGAGCATGTAATCAAACCCACAAATGCTGATGCTCCAGATACTTAACAAGTCTAAAGAAGGTCAGTTGTAATTGCTTCTTTAATCAGGACATCAGATATGCTAACATAATTGTGAAAGGGTTTTCTAATGATGAATTAGCCTTTTAATTAAAATTATAAACTTGGATTAGCTAACACAACATGCCATTGGAACACAGGAGTGATGGTTGCTGACAATGGGCCTCTGTACAACTATGTAGATATTCCATGAAAAATCTGCCGTTTCCAGCTACAATAGTCATTTGCAACATGAACAATGTCTACACTGTATTTCTGATCAATTTCATGTTATTTTAATTGACAAAACATGTGCTTTTCTGTCAAAAACAAGGACATTTCTAAGTGACCCCAAACTTTTGAACGGTAGTGTATGTGTATGTGTACTGTGTGTGTGTCGCACACACATACCTTGTGTCTGGCAGGTTAATACCACCAGACGTGTGTGGTTCAGTGATCTTCAAGACAGAGGAGTTCAGACTCGCATGCAGCGGAACCTTCGCTGCGTTCGTCTCCATGGCAACTGGAAAATCATTTTCCTGTGGAGGCGAAGATTCCGAGATGCTGAAATGGACAAAGTATATTGTCATCATTTTTCAGGCCTCTGCATAACAGGGTTAGGCTTTTCCAGCTCACTCTGTCTCTAGCGTACCGCTACCGGCTTTGTGTGTATGTGTGTGTGTGGGGGGGGGGGGTCATTTAAACATTTCCCTTGTGGATAATATATACTGTATGCTTATCATAAGCCCAACCAAAATATATACGGTATACAGTATTTCTCAATCGTCTCTGTTCTGTACTGACTATCAGGAGAAATGCTCTTTTGCAATCAGTTTTTGTCTGTAGTTGGAAAACATGTATTTGCCAAAACAATAGTTCATCTTTCACCGTTACCCACCACGAACCGCATTATAATGGAGCTAAACAGACATCAGTTTAATAAAAACCCTACATGCCACATTCCTCCACGTGTTTCAATCACATTTGCAGGAGTTATCAAAACTTTCAAAGCACTCCGAGTCAGCCCTACGCCACAGGAAGTTCATTCCAACATCTGGAGGAATGGGGCCAGCTGATTGGTCATTCACTGTGTATTAGACATCTAGGGGGAGGAGGAATGGGGCCAGCTGATTGGTCATTTACTGTGTATTAGACATTTAGGGGGAGGAGGAATGGGGCCAGCTGATTGGTCATTTACTCTGTATTAGACGTCAGTAGGAGGAGGAGGAGGAATGGGGCCAGCTGATTGGTCATTTACTCTGTATTAGACGTCAGTAGGAGGGGGAGGAGGAATGGGGCCAGCTGATTGGTCATTTACTCTGTATTAGAAATCAGTAGGAGGAGGAGGAGCTTAGTTTGAGCTACTCCATGAAGTGACGTTTCGGGCTAGCTCAGTGCTGCCCCGTCTCGTTGAGTAACTAAAGTTGAAGGCCAACTGGGGTACTGCAGGCTGCCATTAGCATCTAAATTGTCCTGATAATGTTTTCTGTGTTTGATTTTCAAATAATCGGTTCAAGGACATATATCTGCTGTATTAGAAGTCAGTAGGAGGGGGAGGACATATATCTGCTGTATTAGAAGTCAGTAGGAGGGGGAGGACATATATCTGCTGTATTAGAAGTCAGTAGGAGGGGAGGACATATATCTGCTGTATTAGAAGTCAGTAGGAGGGGGAGGACATATATCTGCTGTATTAGAAGTCAGTAGGAGGGGGAGGACATATATCTGCTGTATTAGAAGTCAGTAGGAGGGGAGGACATATATCTGCTGTATTAGAAGTCAGTAGGAGGGGAGGACATATATCTGCTGTATTAGAAGTCAGTAGGAGGGGAGGACATATATCTGCTGTATTAGAAGTCAGTAGGAGGGGAGGACATATATCTGCTGTATTAGAAGTCAGTAGGAGGGGAGGACATATATCTGCTGTATTAGAAGTCAGTAGGAGGGGGAGGACATATATCTGCTGTATTAGAAGTCAGTAGGAGGGGGAGGACATATATCTGCTGTATTAGAAGTCATTCCTGTAAATGTTTTTCCCATTCAATATAATGTGGGATCCTGTTTTCTGCTAAAAATGCCCGCAGTACCGCGGTCGGCCTTGGACCTCTGGGGCTTCAATGAGCGGGGGCTGTCATTCTCTCCTGGTTCATCCGTTCCCCTCGATACTCCTTTCCTGACTCAGCCAATCAGAGGAATAGGAGGAAGTTGCCCCCAGACACTGATCGAAGGTCAGCTTTGTGTTTCGCTCTAATTGCTATGGTAAGGATTGGGTTGAAAGCAAAGCTGATTCTAGATCTGTGCCCAGAGGCAACATATCCTAAGTATAACATATCAGACGTGAAAGGTTTAGGACTAAATCAATAGCTTCAGTAAGATGTATAGTATGGTGCAGTATATGTTGATATCAATTCCTCCATATTAGCCGACGGACAGAGAGGTTGGTACAAGGTAAATACAGACTGCCCCAAGGTGGACGGAGAAAGAGACAAACGGATCAACTATCCTGAATATACTTCTTCTGAACTCTCCTATCTGACCCCTCATGGTGGCTATCTATTATACAAACCCTGATTTAAAAAAAACACAAATAGAGTAATTTCCTCATGTTGAGATCCATTGATTGGTCTTTGCCCTGACCTGTATAAGTGAGACTGATGCACACAGGGGAAACTAGCTGGTATAATTGGGCCCTGTAGTATCTAATGCCTGTCAGATAGGAGAGGAGACATTTCCAGACTTTCTGCACTCTGGGCCTCACACAATTCATATGAACTTCTAATTTCCTAGTAATTCCAAACCCTGAGGTCACAGTAGTTTAAAAGCCTAAATGAAGAAGCCAGTTTCTGCCAATGAATGGGAACGTGGAGGAATCCAAGCTATTGTGCTATAGTCCTTATACATTCTCTAACTGCAAGCCCAGGGCCCTGCACCAATTAGGAAACCCATAGCACACGCACGTGCAACACACACACACACACACACGAACACACACACATACACACACACACACACACAATCTTCCCCCACACACACTCTTCCCCCACACACAAAGTAGGTAAAGTACAGGCATTACCCAGACTAAAATAGACCTTTTACTTTTGAAAACTATTAATCAGGAAAATCAATGTTCTTACGTCAAAGAAGGAGATGAGGAGGAGGATGGAGGATGGAGGAAGGGGGATGGGGGATGGAGAATGGGTTAGAATGCCTCATCTAAGAGGGAGTCTAGTTAGGGGGAGTCTCCACCATCATTTCTTTCATTTAAACCCCTATGTGAGATAGGGCACAGGGGCAATTTCTTCCTTCAATTTCTTCATCTGGATGTACAAATTGTTTTGCATAGTGGGAATCTGCAGCGAGAGAGAGACAGACAGACAGTGACAGAGAAAAAATAATGAGAGAGATAGAGAATGAGAGAATGAGAGAGAGTGTGAGAGAAAGAGAGAGAGAGTGAGCAACAGAGAGAATGAGTGAGAGAGAAAGAGAGAGAGAAAGATAAAGAGAGAGAGAAAGATAAAGAGAGAAAGAGAGAAAGTGAGAGAGAGAGACAGTGACAGAAAGAAAGATAAAGAGAGAGAGAGAAAGATAAAGAGAGAAAGAGAGAAAGATAAAGAGAGAGAGAAAGATAAAGAGAGAGAGAGAAAGATAAAGAGAGAGAGAGAAAGAGAAAGAGAGAAAGATAAAGAGAGAGAGAGAAAGATAAAGAGAGAGAGAGAGAAAGAGAAAGAGAGAAAGAGAGAAAGATAAAGAGAGAGAGAAAGATAAAGAGAGAAAGAGAGAAAGTGAGAGAGAGAGACAGTGACAGAAAGAATGAGAAAGAGAGAGAGAGAAAGATAAAGAGAGAGAGAGAAAGATAAAGAGAGAGAGAGAGAAAGTGAGAGAGAGAGACAGTGACAGAAAGAATGAGAAAGAGAGAGAGAAAGAGAAGAGAGAGAGAGAAAGATAAAGAGAGAGAGAGAGAAAGATAAAGAGAGAAAGAGAGAAAGATAAAGAGAGAGAGAGAAAGATAAAGAGAGAGAGAGAGAAAGTGAGAGAGAGAGACAGTGACAGAAAGAATGAGAAAGAGAGAGAGAGAACAAGAGAGAGAGAGAGGGAGAAAGAACCACAGAAAGATAAAATACATATAGTACTGTAAGTAATACCGCACATGCTTTAAAAAATCAGTATCAGTGAATGAGAAAGATCCGGAGAGTGACCGAATACCTCCAACAAAACCTTTTGTAGCCGTATTCAGGCAAATTAATACATGTAATACACATTCTGTTTCTAAGAAATGTGATAGTACTCAGATTGGGACATATTGTTATATGTGTCCTTTGTAGCTCAGATGGTAGAGCATGGCATTTGTAATGCCAGGGTAGTGAGTTCCCTCATAAAATGTGTGCATGAATGGATGTAAGTCGCTTTGGATAAAAGCTTCTGCTAAATGGCATCGCATTTATCGAGAGGAGCAGTTGAGTAAAAGTACCAACATATCATACTTGAGTAAAAGTACCAACACATCATACTTGAGTAAAAGTACCAACATATCATACTTGAGTAAAAGTACCAACATATCATACTTGAGTAAAAGTACCAACATATCATACTTGAGTAAAAGTACCAACATATCATACTTGAGTAAAAGTACCAACATATCATACTTGAGTAAAAGTACCAACATATCATACTTGAGTAAAAGTACCAACATATCATACTTGAGTAAAAGTACCAACATATCATACTTGAGTAAAAGTAAAGATACCTTCATAGAACATTTTTTAATAATGTAAAACAAATAATTCACCTTTATTAAACCAGGTAGGCTAGTTGAGAACCCCGAAGTTGTCATTTACAACGGCGACCTGGCCAAGATAAAGCAAAGCAGTGCTGCACGAACAACACATGGAATAAACATACAGGCAATAACACAGTAGAAAAAAAGTACTTCTACAGTGAGTGCAAATGAGGTAAGAAAATACAGAGGCAATAGTGGCAAAATAATGACCATTTAGCAATTAAACACTGGAGCAATAGATGTTGAATGTGCAAGTAGAGACTTTATTTTACTAGGCAAGTTATTTTCAATGACGGCCTAGGAACAGTGGGTTAACTGCCTGTTCAGGGGCAGAACGACAGATTTGTACCTTGTAAGCTCGGGGATTTGAACTTGCAACCCTTTCGGTTACTAGTCCAACGCTCTAACCACTAGGCTACCCTGTCGCCACAGATACAGATAATAAATATCAGTATGGGGATGAGGTAGTTGGATGGGCTATTTACAGATGGTCTATGTACAGGTGCAGTGATCTGCTCTGACAGCTGTTGCATACAGTTAGTGAGGGTGATATGAGACTCCAGCTTCAGTGATTTTGCAATTCGTTCCAGTGACTCAATTAAAAGTAAACGTCACCCAGTAAAACCCTACTTGAGTAAGAGTCTAAAGATATTTGTTTTTAAAGTATCAAAAGGAAATGTAATTGTTAAAATATACTATAAATATACTATACAAGTAAAAGTATAAATCCTTTTAAATTCCCTATATATAAGCAAACCAGACAGCACAGTTGTCTTGTTTTTTTATTTGCAGATACCCAGGGACACAGTCCAACACTCAGACATAATTTACAGATACCCAGGTACACAGTCCAACACTCAGACATAATTTACAGATACCCAGGGACACAGTCCAACACTCAGACATAATTTACAGATACCCAGGGACACAGTCCAACACTCAGACATAATTTACAGATACCCAGGTACACAGTCCAACACTCAGACATAATTTACAGATACCCAGGGACACAGTCCAACACTCAGACATAATTTACAGATACCCAGGGACACAGTCCAACACTCAGACATAATTTACAGATACCCAGGGACACACTCCAACACTCAGACATAATTTACAGATACCCAGGGACACACTCCAACACTCAGACATAATTTACAGATACCCAGGGACACACTCCAACACTCAGACATAATTTACAGATACCCAGGGACACACTCCAACACTCAGACATAATTTACAGATACCCAGGGACACACTCCAACACTCAGACATAATTTACAGATACCCAGGGACACACTCCAACACTCAGACATAATTTACAGATACCCAGGGACACACTCCAACACTCAGACATAATTTACAGATACCCAGGGACACACTCCAACACTCAGACATAATTTACAGATACCCAGGTACACAGTCCAACACTCAGACATAATTTACAGATACCCAGGGACACAGTCCAACACTCAGACATAATTTACAGATACCCAGGGACACACTCCAACACTCAGACATAATTTACAGATACCCAGGGACACACTCCAACACTCAGACATAATTTACAGATACCCAGGGACACACTCCAACACTCAGACATAATTTACAAATGAAGCATTTGTGTTTATTGAGTCCGCCAGATCAGAGGCAATACGGATGACCAGGGATGTTCTCTTGATAACTGGATAAATGTGACAATTTCCCTGTCCTGCTAGCCATTCAAAATGTAACAAGTACTTTTGGGTGTCAGAGACAATGTATGGAGTAAAAAGTACATTCTTTTCTTTATGAATATCGTGAAGTTAAAGTAAAAGTTATCAAAAATGTAAATAGTAAAGTACAGATATCCCAAAAAACGACTTAAATAATTTTTACTTAAGTACTTTACAGCACTGTAGAGTAGCTTTATTGACCACTGTGTAAAAAGTCTATATAGAAGGTATGACAGCAATCAATGCATTAGATTAGTTTCCCTGACAGTGGCTGGCATTGTTTCCAAATGCTAACATTTGAGACACAAATCCCTTCAAGTCATGCTACCAATATTAGCATTTTTGTTAAAATCATCTAATTGACTTTGGTGGGCTTCACAATCAATTGTAGATACTTTCGGATGATATGGACATGATGCGTGAAAAATTGTCCCATGACTTGCATGGGATTTGTGCCACGAATGCTAAAAGGTGTCAGGGAGACTAAATTAAACCATGGGATTGCTGTCATTACATTGTCCATAGACTGCTTACAGCACACGTGTCAAACTCATTCCAAGGAGGGCCAAGTGTGGGTTTTCGCTCCTCCCTTGTACTTGACTGATGAATTAAGGTCACTAATTTGTAAAGAACTCCCCTAACCTGCTTGTCTACGTTTTAATTGAAAGGACACAAATAAAACCAGCAGATACTAGGCTCTGACACTAGGCCATGAGTTTGACTCCCCTGGCTTACGGGGTAAGGAAACCAAAATGCTATTTAGTAATTTGGGTGAACTATCCCTTTAAGACAATGACATATCTCTTTGGAATTAATGTTCATCATATTTCCATCCTATAATCTCTATTCCCCCTCTCTCTGGGAGTTGCTGTACATTAATATAATGTTCATCATATTTCCATCCTATAATCTCTATTCCCCCTCTCTCTGGGAGTTGCTGTACATTAATATAATGTTCATCATATTTCCATCCTATAATCTCTATTCCCCCTCTCTCTGGGAGTTGCTGTACATTAATATAATGTTCATCATATTTCCATCCTATAATCTCTATTCCCCCTCTCTCTGGGAGTTGCTGTACATTAATACAATGTGTAATGCATGAACTTTTGACTACCAATATTTTCTGTCTTTAGATTCATTACTGAAATGTCCTTGATGTAGGCTGGCTACGGCAAGAACTCCCTTTTTTTATCTATATGATATGTCACACATGGTTTCTGTAGTAGGTCTATAGATAATCATTTACCATTAAATCCAGTTCCAAGGATTGGAACTGCAGTTTACAATGGGATGGTTCCTAACCAAATGTGGACAAAGTCAAGGTGTCTGAATACTTTCAGAAAGCACTGTAAGTGTACTTACATAGTCATATTAAAATCGATTCCATACTGTTAATGAATTCCAGTTTTTTACTTGGTTTGAAGCACAGGCACCCATCTATTATTGGTTGTGTTCCCCTACTCAAACATTGCACGCATCAACCAATGGTTGCTTGCCACATCACCGACTCAGGCTATAACATATGATGTGGTTAGCTGATACGGAAAATACCTATCCAGGCATTGTAAGACCTGGAATGTATCAGCAATGTCTGATCAGTGGAACATGACCACTGTCATTGGAATCTCTCAAATCAGGTTAGCCATTTCCTGTTAGGACAGAAGTCTTCGATGAGGACAACAAACAATCCTTATTTCAATGATTTACAATAAAGATGTCGAGGTTGGGTGATTGTGGAGGCCAGGTCATCTGATGCAGTGCTCCATCACTCCCCTTCTTGGTCAAATAGCCCTTACACAGCCTGGAGGTGTGATGTGTCATTGTCCTGTTGAAAAACAAATGATAGTCGAACTAAGCGCAAACTAGATGGGATGGTGTATCGTTGCAGAATGCTATGGTAGCCATGCAGGTCAAGTGTGCATTGAATTCTAAATAAAAATAACAGACAATGTCACCAGAGAAGCACATCCACACCATCACACCTCCTCCTCCATGCTTCATGGGAACCACACATGAGGAGATAATCTGTTCATAAAACTCTGTGTCTCACAAAGACACAGCGGTTGGAACCAAAAAGCTCACATTTGGACTCATCAGACCAAAGGACAGATTTCCCCCGGTCTAATGTCCATTGCTCGTGTTTCTTTGCCCAAGCAAGTCTCTTCTTCTTATTGGTGTCCTTTAGTAATGATTTATTTTGACCCTGAAGGCCTGTAGCAGCAGTCTCCTTTGAACAGTTGCTGTTGAGATGTGTCTGTTACTTGAACTATTTTATTTGGGCTGCAATCTGAGGTGCTGTTAACTCTAATGAACTTATGCTCTGCAGCAGAGGTAATTCTGGGTCTTCCTTTCCTGTGGTTGTCTTCATGAGAGCCATTTTCATCATAGCACTTGATGGTTTTTGCGACTGCACTTGAAGAAACTTGAAAAGTTCTTGAAATGTTCAAGATTGACTGACCTTCATGTCTTAAAGTAATGATGGACTGTCATTTCTCTTTGCTTATTTGAGCTGTTCTTGTAATATGGATTTGGTCTTTTTCCAAATAGGGGCTATTTCTGTTTACCATCCCTACCTTGTCACAACACAACTGATTGGCTCAAAGACATTAGGAAAGGATTTCCACAAATGTTCTTTTACCAAGGCACCCCTGTGAATTTAAATGCATTCCAGATGACTGCCTCATTAAGCTGGTTGAGAGAATACCAGGAGTGTTCAAAGCTGTCATCAAGGCAAACGCTGGCTACTTTGAACAATCTCAAATATAAAATAGATTTAGATTTGTTTACACTTTTTTGGATACTACATGATTCCATGTTTTTTTTCATAGTTTTATTTCTTCACTATTATTATTATGTATAAAATAGTAAAAATAAAGAAAAACCCTTGAATGAGTAGGTGTGTACACATGTTGGTATATATAATATAATATATAATATAAATATATATATAATGGTATATTTATATTTAAATAAATTACAATATCCTTCTGTACCTTTGCCACCTAGGAGATTTGTGTGACCGAACCATCTCGAATAGTACCCCTGGCTTGGCTATGATGTGTAGGCCTGACATTAAATAGTGACATAATAACAACCAATCTTTCTTTGGCTTTATCACTGTGCTATTCATTATTGAAATGCCCTGAGGTATAGTAAGAACTCACTTTTTAAATAAATATCCTATTAAGCATATAGTAGTGAATTCAGGGGGTAACCCCGAACCAGGTCCAGCAACTGTCAAGTGAACGCCTTAACGGTTAAGCCAAGCGATCGCTAGGGTGTCCCCATGGTTCTCTATATCAAGTCCCTCACATGTTCATGGCCTCACACCTGCCATCCCACTTCTAACACCAATGTAGCGAATTCGGGAGGGTAAACCAGGACTCGAACCGGAGGTCGCTACATTTTCCGTAAATAAGCAATTCACAATATAGTTCTACCAAGAAGCAGGAGTTTACCTGTGATTGAAGAGATGTTTTTTCCCTAGTCCTAAACCATAGCATCCTGTCTGTCTATGTATAATAATGTGAAAGATAATGAGTTTCTATCTTCAAATTCATTAAAATCATCCGAGGACAGATATTTGAGGTATGCTCAGACACGCACATCTGCACTCATGCTCACAAACACAAGCTCAAACATACCGAATCAAAGAAGCAGCATAAAATCATGGTGGTCAGGCATTTTAAATAATTAACATGAACATCAGCAAATACTGTAGAATCCCTCTGTGTATTGATCTCGTGAGAAAACACCGTCAAGCCAAGAAACACAGAATGTTCTCTTTGTGTCAAACCAATTTCATCAACTCCATCAAAAGTAAACAAGTTGTGATAAGTTCTAAGTAGAGTTTGTGTGAGCTACCGTATACCAAATAGGCCCCAAAATAAGCTATACAGTCTGTGTGTGTCTGTGTAGGAACCAGCCAGAAACAAACCCGTCTCTCCACAAGGTCCCATCTCGCCTACAGTCCTGATTGATCGCCTCTCCAATCATCTATTAAGCTCCAGTGATCATCCAGAGGAGGGGATCTCTGCTCTCCGTCAGCCCAGGACAGGTCTCACTGGGCTGGGCGAAGTTTGGCCCAGGGCTCATTGGAGGAGGTTAACTCCAGCATAAATAAGCATCTTTGGAGTCATTACAAGGATTAGACAGTGATTTGCCTTCAAGGCACCAAGAGGCTGCCAGGGGTTTCCTATAGTTTACAGCCTCACTTATAGATTATAGAGAGAGGACCACCAAGAGTATTTCTGTGAGTGAGTGAGTGAGTGTGTGTGTGTGTGTGTGTGTGTGTGTGTGTGTGTGTGTGTGTGTGTGTGTGTGTGTGTGTGAGAGAGAGAGAGAGACAGAGGAAGTGTGATTTTCTCCAATCCGAGCCCCTGGCTGGCCCCTTGATCTTTTGCATGTTTTTGTTGAAAAGGGACTGGGGGAGTTTGAATGAGAGATGGAGAGCGAGAGTGGTGGGAGGGAAGTGTACATGTTGATTACTAGAACATTCCTTATTTTCTCTCTTCACTTAAAAACAAAATAGACAGCCATGAGGTAGTATTTTGTGTTATTATGTTATTATTTGACCATCAATTCAATTGATTAAATTTTAACCATGTAGACACTGAATTTCGGCTGAACTACAAACGGATGCTAATTCCGTTAGCGTGATGAGCAACATCAGATATTCCTCCATTATTTAGTAGTCTGTCAGTTCAGTTTCTGGATTTTTCATCAGATCAAATGTTCCAATTTGAACAGAACAGAGCAAGGCCCATTTGTGGCAGAATCGACACATTCCTTCATCAAATACATGCTCTGTGTTTCTCCACAGTCATTTCGAGCTGCGTGAACAAACAATCCTGTCCAAAGTCTAACAGTAGGAATGGAGGGACCCCCGGAGCAGGGCGGTCAGTGTGTGTGTGCTCACATACATTATACATGGACAGACAGGTCCACACAATCTAAGTCATCATCATCGTGTCTTTCCTGTTTCAATTGTCACCCAGAGTATCTCAAGTAAAGAAACCTTGCTCGGTGAAAGGGGCCCTCTGAGACCCTTTGTGCATGCATCTGCGTGCATACAGTGTGCGTGTGTGTGTGTGTGTGTGTGTATGTGTGTGTGTGTGTGTGTAAATGTCAATTTTATAAGTCTGTACACCTCAGTGTATTGAAGTCTGTTTACAGTTACCTAATGTAGCAGGCGTAAAAGAAACGACTGAGCGGCATTTGTTTCTCTCTGGTCCAGACAAGACAAAAATAACTGTCGGGGGAGGTTCTGTTCTGCGCTGTTCAACCAATCCAGTAAATGTGGAGGAGCAGTTAAGATGGAGTGTTGCCTTATTAACAGAGATGGAAGAGGAAGTGAGACATTCCACTCCCTTATGTTTTTCTGTTTCAATTTAATTCAATTAACTAAGTAGACACAGCTGCTATCGCATTGGTGTCTTTGGGAGAGCCAACCCCTTAACTAGTTAAGTAGACAGGAACTGAAAAAAAATTGTCAATGGTAAACGGCCTGAGTGAACTGTCACATAGTATATGACACTATAACATCCAAAGATGGTGATTCACTGTGACCTTGAGTGTCACCAAAGAAAACATGGGTTTTGTGTGTGATGTCATCAATGGAGGCTCCTAAGAGGTGGAAGGGGAAGACCATCGTCCTCAGTGAATTTCATAAAAAATATTATTTTTAAATAAAGCTATACTAAATATAATCACCAAACAATTGATTAAAACACTATTTTTGCAAAGAAGGTCTACAGTAGTCTCAACAGCACTCTGTAAGGTAGCACAGCTAGCTTCCGTCCTCCACTGGGTACATTGACTTCAATACAAAATCTATGGCTCATGGTTCTCACCCCCTTCAATAGACTTACACAGTAGTTATGACAACTTCCGGAGGATGTCCTCCAGCATGAACTGACATGTTGTCCACTCAATCAAAGGATCAGAGAATTAATCTAGTACAGAGAGCATAAGCTACAACTAGCTAGCACTGCAATGTATAAAATGTGGCGAGTAGTTGACTCAAAGAGAGAGAAAGACAATAGTTGAACAGTTTTAAACAAATTAATGTATTCCAAAATGAAGAAGAAGCAAGAGCGAGAGAGAGAGAGATTGTCATTTTTTTCAGTTTCACTTACTTGGCTAGCAAATGCAGCTAGCTAGTTTAGCCTACTGAAACGCCCTGCTCAAACAGAGGGATGCTATGTTAGCTAGCTGGCTATGACATTCCAACACAATACACAAAAAGCAGAAATAAAGAAAAATGGATTCACTAACCTTCGATGATCTTCATCAGATGACACTCATAGGACTTCATGTTACACAATACATGTGTGTTTTGTTCGATAATGTTCATTTTTATATCTAAAAATCTCAGTTTACATTGGCGCGTTACGTTCAGTTACATTTTGCTTCCAAAACATCCAATGATTTTGCAGAGAGCCACATCAATTTACAGAAATACTCATAATAAACATTGATACAAGATACAAGTGTTATGCATGGAACTTTAGATAAACTTCTCCTTAATCGCAACCGCCTTTTCAGATTTAAAAAAAGCTTTACCGAAAAAGCACACCATGCTATAATCTCTGAGTACAGCGCTCAGAGACCAAAACAAGCCATACAGATATCCACCATGTTGTGGAGTCAACAGAAGTCATAAATAGCATTATAAATGTTCACTTACCTTTGATGATCTTCATCAGAATGCACTCCCAGGAATCCCAGTTCCACAATAAATGTGTTTTGTTCGATAAAGTCCATAATTTATGTCCAAATATCTTATTTTTGTTTGCCCCTTTAGTTCACAAATCCAAATTCACGACGCGCAGGCCAGGCGTAAAGTAAAACAAATCCCATTACAGTTTGTAGAAACATGTCAAACGATGTATAGAATCAATCTTTAGGATGTTTGTAATATAAATCTTCAATAATGTTTCAACCGGTGAATTCCTTTGTCTTTATAAATGCAATGGAATGCAGGTCGCTCTCACGGGTGCGTGTGTGATCAGCTCATGGCCTTCTAGCAGACCCCTTACTCAATCAGCTCTTATTCTTTCCTCCTTCACAGTCGAAGCCTGAAACAAGGTTCTAAAGACTGTTGACATCTAGTGGAAGCCTTAGGAAGTGCAATCGGACAAAATGTACACTGTTGAAAAACGACAAACTTCAGATTTCCCACTTCCTGTTTGGATTCTTTCTCAGGCTTTTGCCTGCCATATGAGTTCTGTTATACTCACAGGCATCATTCAAACAGTTTTAGAAATTTCAAAATGTTTTCTATCCAAATCTACTAATAATATGCATATATTAGCTTCTGGGCCTGAGTAGCAGGCAGTTTACTCTGGGCACCTTATTCATCTAAGCTACTCAATACTGCCTCCCAGCCATATGAATTTTTAAGAACAAATTCTTATTTACATCGACGGCCTACCGGGAACAGTCAGTTAACTGCCTTCTTCAGGCCAGAATGACAGATTTTTACCTTGTCAGCTCAGGGATCCAGCAAACCTTCGGTTACTGTCCCAACGCTCTAACAACTAGGCTACCTGCCGCCCCCTCACTAGCGCTCAGTCACTTAAGTATCAAAAGTAAAAGTATAACTCAAATAGCTTAATCCACAAATTTTAAGGGGTGTCCACATACATTTGTATATATAGTGTAAGTGTGTGAATTGGACAATTTTCCTGTCCTGCTAAGCATTCAAAATGTAATGAGTACTTTTGGGTGTCAGGGAAAATGTATGGCGTAAAAAGTACATTCTTTTCTTTTGGAATGTAATGAAGTAAAAGTATTTTAAAAAATGAATAGCAAAGTAAAGTACAGATTCCAACAAAAACAACTTAAGTAGTATGATGTTTACTTAAGTACTTTACACCACTAGCCACAATCAACCGTTTGAGGCATGGTCGTCCCCTCCCTCACCCCCTCCTCCAATCTCTCACCCCCTTCCTCACCCCTCCCTCCCATCCCGGACCACCTGGGGCTTACTGAACACTACACCCAAGATCCTCTCTGTCAGAGACGGGTGGCTCCACTTCCTTAGGAACACCAGGAAGTTGATCAGATTGGCTACATGGGGGAGAGAGAGGCGGGATGAGGAAGCCGCTAGCCAATCATAACTCAGACCTGCACTTTAGGACTGCTCTATGACCCTACCTGGGTAAGGCAGGTGACCAGAGAGAGCTCGATGATGTCCAAGACGCAGACCTCCCTCTGCCAGGGGACCACCACCCATCCACAACCACAGGGAGAGGAGCAGGCTGTTGGATCGCTCTGTCAGCCAGTGGGGGCTGATGGTCAGCAGGGTTCAGCCTCTGTCTCCAACTCAGGGCCATGCATTGCTGGGATAATGATATGTGTGTTGTGGTAGAAGAGTTTCATCATTGACTAGCCCACCGTAGCACTGTTGGGTTAGACTGTGAACCTCCAGGGCAGGACCGGGAGCAGGGCATTGAGTTCAGGCTCCACAGGGGTGAACAGGCCTGGGCAGAAGTGTTGGAAACACTTGGAGAACTGGTTCCACACCAGATGGTCCAGAGAAGATTACAGCTCAAAGGCATCCAGCTGGTTGATCCTCAGGACAGGAGTCTAGGGGTCTGGAGTTGAACCTGAGCCTCCCTCTGTTGGGGGGCCTGGGCTCCACTGGTGGGGGCCTGGGATCCTCCGGTGGGGGCTCCTCTGGTGGGGGCCTGGGCTCCTCTGGTGGGGGCCTGGGTTCCTCTGGTGGGGGCCTGGGCTCCTCTGGTGGGGGCCTGGGCTCCTCTGGTGGGGGCCTGGGATCCTCTGGTGGAGGCCTGGGATCCTCTGGTGGGGGCCTGGGATCCTCTGGTGTGGGCCTGGGCTCCTCTGGTGGGGGCCTGGGATCCTCTGGTGGGGGCCTGGGATTCTCTGGTGGGGGCTCCTCTGGTGGGGGCCTGGGTTCCTCTGGTCGGGGCCTGGGCTCCTCTGGTCGGGGCCTGGGCTCCTCTGGTGGGGGCCTGGGATCCTCTGGTGGGGGCATGGGCTCCTCTGGTGGGGGCCTGGGATCCTCTGGTGGAGGCCTGGGATCCTCTGGTGGGGGCCTGGGACCCTCTGGTGGGGGCCTGGGATCCTCTGGTGGGGGGCTCCTCTGGTGGGATCTGGAAAAGAAGAAGAAGATGATGATGATGATGATGAGGATGATAAGAATCTATTTGTACTTGCAGGCTACAGCACATGCCTGCAGTATGCAATTAATATATTTATCCAAGGTGCTCCACAGTATCTTACTGTAGGCCTAAATCAGAGGCAGCAGTGGCAAGAATAAACTGTCTTGGAAGGAAGAAACCTTGAGAGGGACCAGACCTAAAATGAGGACTCCATCCTATTATGCATCACACCCTGATCAGTTTCACCTGTCCCCGTTATTATCTCCACCCCCTCCAGGTGTCGCTTGTTTTCCCCAGTGTATTTATCCCTGTGTTTCCTGTCTCTCTGTACCAGTGTATTTATCCCTGTTTCCTGTCTCTCTGAGCGAGTGTATTTATCCCTGTGTTTCCTGTCTCTCTGTACCAGTGTATTTATCCCTGTGTTTCCTGTCTCTCTGTGCCAGTGTATTTATCCCTGTGTTTCCTGTCCCCCTGTACCAGTGTATTTATCCCTGTGTTTCCTGTCCCTCTGTACCAGTGTATTTATCCCTGTGTTTCCTGTCTCTCTGTACCAGTGCATTTATCCCTGTGTTTCCTGTCCCTCTGTACCAGTGTATTTATCCCTGTGTTTCCTGTCTCTCTGTACCAGTGTATTTATCCCTGTGTTTCCTGTCTCTCTGTACCAGTGTATTTATCCCTGTGTTTCCTGTCTCTCTGTGCCAGTGTATTTATCCCTGTGTTTCCTGTCTCTCTGTACCAGTTCGTCTTGTATGTTCCAAGTCAACCAGCGGTTGTCCCGTTCTCGGTTGTCCTATTCTCTTTTTTCTAGTCCTCCCAGTTTTGACTCCACCCATCTGCCTCCTGTGTCTGTATCTGGGTCTCGCCTTGTGCCTTGATATATCACCTTTCACATGTAAAACTCACCCTAAATGTGGCAATTGACGGGGGTCTTAAGATGCACATGCACACACACACAATCTCTCACACACACTCCGGGTCTTAGCTGAGATAGGGGTGTGCGGACAAATCACATCAACAGGGATTAGCCTAACGGCACAGTCTGGGCTACACCGTAACCATCCGCCAATGTGGAACTTCTTTACTCCCCAGGGCACTCTATATGGGATCGTACCACTGTGACGTCTGGATGATGCCTCACTGCTTGTGTCTGTGTTTGTCTGTGTGAGCCCACATTTGTATCGTTCTTAGTTTAGCTCTCTCTATTCCCCCAAAATGAAATGGTTTATAAATGGAAGGCTGAAGGAGAGAGAGAGAGAGAGAGAGAGAGACAGAGAGAGAGAGAGAGAAAGACAGAGACAGAGAGAGAGACAGAGAGAGAGAGAGAGAGAGAGAGAGAGAGAGAGAGAGAGACAGAGAGAGAGAGAGAGAGAGAGAGAGAGAGAGAGAGAGAGAGAGAGAGAGAGAGAGAGAGAGAGAGACCATCCCTACAGAGATGTTTGTGCTGTGGTGAACAGGATTTGTTCAGTGGCTTTAAGAGATTTCAGCTCTGGAATGGAAATATGTCAGCTTCGACTGAAGGGGTCAGTCGAGACATTTACAATAGATCCAGTTGCATTGTAATAAGCAGCAATGTGGTGCTTAGAGTTTATTTTGGTACAGAAAAACAACCTGCAACGATGATGTTTCAACAGACTTCAGATGACACAGTTAGAAAATGAATTAAAAAAGGAAACATTTGCAATGAAATAAGGAGGTTAACATAAAATATTCCACGTATAATAACATTTCAACATACGATTTCTAGTTTGTTATGTCACACTATTTGGGCGACTTAGCTAAGCAGTCCTTGGTATAGGCGTAGTAGCCTCACATCTGTGTCTGTGTGCATGCACGTGTCTCCATCAGTGTGTCTGTGTGCATGCACGTGTCTCCATCTGTGTGTGTGTGTCTGTCTGTGTATGTGTGTGTGTGTGTGTGTCTGTGTGCATGCACGTGTCTCCATCTGTGTGTGTGTGTGTGTGTGTGTGTCTGTCCGTGTGTGTCTGTGTGCTTGCACGTGTCTCCACATGTGTGTCTGGGTGCTTGCACGTGTCTCCATCTGTGTGTGTGTGTGTCTGTGTGTGTCTGTGTGTCTGTGTGCATGCAAGTGTCTCTGTTTGTGTGTGTGTGTGTGTTTCAGGCCAGGGCATAGTTCTAGATAACGCCGAACAGCCGCACAGTGCCGTACAGCCGCACAGTGCAATGCAGCCGCACAGTGCAATGCAGTCACACAGTGCCATACAGTCACACAGTTCCATACAGTCACACAGTTCCATACAGTCGCACAGTGCTGTACAGCCGCACAGTGCAATGCAGCCGCACAGTGCTGTATAGCCGCACAGTGCCATACAGCCGCATAGTGCCATACAGTCACACAGTTCCATAGAGTCGCACAGTTCCATACAGTCGCACAGTGCCGTATAGCCGCACAGTGCCATACAGTCGCACAGTGTTATACAGTCGCACAGTGCCATACAGTCGCACGGTGCCGTACAGCCGCACAGTGCCATACAGCCGCACAGTGCTGTACAGTCGCACCGTGCCGTACAGTCACACAGTGCCGTATAGTCGCACAGTGCCGAACAGTTGCACAGTGCCATACAGTCGCACAGTGTCGTACAGCTGCACAGTGCCATACAGTCGCACAGTGCCATACAGTCGCACAGTGCCGTACAGCCGTACAGTGCCATACAGTCGCACAGTGCCGTACAGTCGCACAGTGCCATACAGTCGCACAGTGCCGTACAGTTGCACAGTGCCATACAGTTGCACAGTGCCGTACAGTTGCATAGTGCCGTACAGTCGCACAGTGCCGTACAGTCACACAGCGCCGTACAGTTGCACAGTGCCATACAGTTGCACAGTGCCGTACAGTCGCAGAGTGCCTTACAGCCGCAGTGCCGTACAGTCGCCCAGTGCCATACAGTCGCACAGTGCCGTACAGCCGCACAGTGCCGTACAGCCGCACCGTGCCATACAGTTGCACAGTGCCGTACAGTCGCACCGTGCCATACAGTTGCACAGTGCCGTACAGTCGCACCGTGCCATACAGTGGCACAGTTCCATACAGTTGTACAGTGCCGTACATTACCATACAGTCACACAGTGCCGTACAGTTGCACAGTGCCATACAGTTGCACAGTGCCGTACAGTCCCAGAGTGCCTTACAGCCGCAGTGCCGTACAGTCGCCCAGTGCCATACAGTCGCACAGTGCCGTACAGCCGCACAGTGCCGTACAGCCGCAACGTGCCATACAGTTGCACAGTGCCGTACAGTCGCACCATGCCATACAGTTGCACAGTGCCGTACAGTTGTACAGTGCCATACAGTTGCACAGTGCCGTACAGTTGTACAGTGCCGTACATTACCATACAGTCGCACAGTGCCGTACATTACCATACAGTCGCACAGTGCCATACAGCACCATACAGTCGCACAGTGCCGTACAGCCGCACAGTGCCGTACAGCCGCACAGTGCCGTACATTACTATACAGTCGCATAGTGCCATACAGCCGCGCAGTGCCGTACAGTCGCACAGGGCCGTACAGTCGCACAGTGCCGTACAGTCGCGAAGTCCGGTACAGTCGCACAGTGCCATACAGCCGCGCAGTGCCGTACAGTCGCAAAGTCCGATACAGTCGCACAGTGCCATACAGTCGCGCAGTGTCGTACAGTCGCGAAGTCCGGTACAGTCGCACAGTGCCATACAGCACCATACAGTCGCACAGTGCCGTACATTACCATACAGTCGCACAGTGCCATACAGCCGCGCAGTGCCGTACAGCCGCACAGTGCCGTACAGCCGCACAGTGCCGTACATTACCATACAGTCGCACAGTGCCATACAGCCGCGCAGTGCCGTACAGTCGCACAGTGCCATACAGCCGCGCAGTGCCGTACAGTCGCGAAGTCCGATACAGTCGCACAGTGCCATACAGTCGCGCAGTGCCGTACAGTCGCGAAGTCCGGTACAGTCGCACAGTGCCATACAGCACCATACAGCCGCACAGTGCCGTACATTACCATACAGTCGCACAGTGCCATACAGCCGCGCAGTGCCGTACAGTCGCACAGTGCCGTACAGTCGCGAAGTCCGGTACAGTCGCACAGTGCCATACAGCCGCACAGTGCCATACAGCCGCGCAGTGCCGTACAGTCGTGTTTTTTCTTTACTCTTTTCTTTTGGCAACAGGTCACAAGAAAAGAACAGTTGTCTGTCTCTGTATGTCTGTCTCTCAATTCTCTCTCTCCTTCCCTCCCTCACTCCCTCCCTCTCGACAGAATCTCTCTGGCCTGGTACTGTTATTGAGCAGTTTACAGGTTATGAATGAATATGTTATTTGGGAACACAGTATTGACAGCCAGCTATCAATAGTAATGTAGCTATTGTCAGGGACCTGTCAATATGAATGTAATTCTGATGGAAGGGGATGAGAATGATCTTAGAGTCAGGCCACTGTAACGTCTTCTAGACAAACACACCACAGCAGGATTACTATCGACATCTACCCTCGGACTCTCAGCTCTATGCCAAATACATAACAGCCTGGCACTTTAGTCAATTCTCTCTGCCTATGAAAATGGAGCAGTGAAATGTACAGGGCTTTCACAGCTGAACTGGAAATCTATGACTCTTACGTAATCGTCAAAAGTTACAGATCAATGGACTGTGTTTAGGCATATTGTAAACAAAGGAACATACACTCAAAGAGACATGAAAGAGCACACACACTGCTTATGTACAAACATTGACCAGGAACTAGTGACTTCATAATTCTTCCATGGATCAACACAGAGAGAATGCCCTCTCCTGCAGTTAGTGCCAGAGGAAAAATAGAGAGAGACAGTGAGAGAGAGAGAGAGAGAGAGAGAGAGAGAGAGAGAGAGAGAGAGAGAGAGAGAGAGAGAGAGACAGAGAGAGAGAGACAGAGAGAGAGAGAGAGAGAGAGTCTGAGAGACAGAGAGAGACAGAGACAGAGAGAGAGAGAGAGACAGAGAGACAGAGAGAGAGAGAGACAGAGAGAGAGCGAGAGAGAGCGAGAGAGAGAGAGCGAGAGAGAGACAGAGAGAGAGAGAGAGAGACAGAGAGACAGAGAGACAGAGAGAGACAGAGAGACAGAGAGAGTCTGAGAGACAGAGAGACAGAGATACAGAGAGAGAGAGAGAGAGAGAGAAAGAGAGAGAGAGAGAGACAGAGAGACAGAGAGAAACAGAGAGAGAGAAACAGAGAGAGAGTCTGAGCATGGGTTATCTACTATACCGGTAGACATACTTCTCAAATCCATATAAAACAGGCCAAAAGCTAGTAGCCTACTCATTTCATGGGGTAACTTACATGTAATGATTTTGAAATTCTATATTAATGATTGATGCGAACAACAGCATTTAGGGGATATTTAGGAATTTCTTCATCTTCACTGTCAATAGAAAACATTCGAACATACTGCCACAACAACAAAAACAACTCTAGCACAAATGGTTCATATGGGACAAATACCACTCCTACGCCAATACAAAATATTAGGATAAAAACAGGAGCGCTCCGTGCTATCCAACCTATAGGCCTAGTCTGCTGCTCAAATCAGGGATTGTGACTACTCGTCCAAAGTGACGGATGAGTGACAGATAAGATGTCGGCACATCTACTGTCACCCCCACCCCTAGGCATCATCTTGTCGGCTAGGACTTACTGATGGTAGAAGGGGAAGGAGTGAAAACAGATGAGCACAAACAGCTTGACGACAACACCTTCAGTCTGTCTGGCCATCACAGCCGAATAGGGCCAGAACATTCCTGAAGCGAACGTAGCATTTCAGCAAAAAAAAAAAAAAGAAGTCTATTAGGAATCCAGGGAATTTGGAGGTTGGCTAGTGGCTGCTCTGTCATCTTGACCTTGAGGTTTCGACATAGAGAAGGAAGGGGGGTCGGAGTCTCCGGTCCCCTGATGAAAGGAGAGATCCATGGACCAGCGATATTATCCCTATATATTACCTGGGACCAGGAGTTTTCCTGATTATGTGTAGGCCCACTTCAGATATAACATGTCTACTATAAGTATGGGTCTATGTCTGGCTTTGTAAAACAATGTATTATGCATTAAACTCCTGGCTTAGACACTCGTACACAAATACTAAGGCCGTTAGCTTGGCTTGTTAGCCTACATTATCTGAAGTCATATATAACCTGTTATACTTGGCTCTCCTACTGTGGGTGACCATGTAGTTGAATGTCATTGTGAGATGTGGCATGGTACATTTGAATTACACCCTATATTTCTCCTCCCATGTAAATGAATTTGTGTAACAGGTCTGGAGAATGTGACCTTCCATTCTATGCACTCTAACATGGGTATTGTTTTATTAATTATTATATATATATGTATTCTTTCTCTGGCCAGGCAGTGTTAGGCCTACTAATGTTCTCTCAATGAAAACGGATGAGAATGTCAGTTTTGGAACTTTAAAAAGCGATGTCATGGCCATTACAGGGATGCTAAGATTAACCAGGCGGTAAGACAAATAATTGTTATGAGTCTGTTTCATAAAAAATGGATGTGTGTAAATGCATTGAGGGGTCCTAGACCCTGGTTCCCACTCTCTCTGCGTGTGTGTGTTGTGCACTCCAATGCTTTATCAAGACCTTCCTGCTCCTCTAATCACCAAAGACCATACGTAGCCAGATGGGACAAATTAATGCCTGACACAAAGATTTGTGCTCTGCTTAACCTGGTTTGCTCAGAACGTAAATTATTTATGAGAATTAATTGATTTTTGTGAGTATGAAGGTGGAAGATGCAAAGCTTGTATGAGTACAGCAGGATTTGCAGGAAAACAACTTAAAAACTCATGAAACATTTAGGAGGCCAAGGAAGCGAATTAAATGGTGAAGCTAAGAACAGTTAATGAGAAAATTGAAGTTGTGTCTGATGAAGTGATGTGCGACTGCTGTGGCCTAACCTCATGCAGATAAAATGTGTAGCGGTAAGAATATTTTATCTACTTATCTAAGCCCCTGTCTTGACGCATGACAGAACACACAGGGCTGTAAAGACAGTGATGTGAAAACTTTTGTTCTCTCATGTTTTATCAGTTGCACACAGCAATGAAAGCGATTGGGCAAATGGAATGCTTAACTTGCTAGTGTGCCAGAAAGACGCAGGCTTGGGAAGACCCAATGGGATGTTGTTTCTCTCTGGAGAGGACAAAGGAATGCCGTAAAAAATATGTCTAGAACAGCCAGTCATTGCAGTAAAGATCTGTGCTGTGTGTGAGGCATGTTAGAGAAATCTACAGCTGACCTCTAGTTGAGATCACTCCCCAGTTTAACTTAACAGATGTCCTTAAAAACCCACTCAATAATCAAGTGTTCAGCCTCTCTCTCTCTCTCTCTCTCTCTCTCTCTCTCTCCCCCCATCCAGGGTGTAATCTGTTCTAGATTAGCTTGATAACAACACTCATTCCTGGTTCTTCATTCTTAAACTCCACAAAAATTGGTAATTTAAAAAACCCAAAGCTCCTCCATTTTGATAATAAGGCAAGAGTATTACGTGATAATCAGTCAGAGGATTAGTTTAGCACTAGGCAAAATGGCCAGCCAAAGAGCGACTGTAAAAGAGAGATGGAATGGAAAAAATAGGAATAGAATAGAAGGTGATGATTGAGAGGAGAGGGATGGAGTGAGTGGGCTCGAAAATCTATGAAATCAACTTTCCAGGTGTGGAGGTGATTATACTCTGTTACTCTGTTACTGTGCAGAAATAATGACATCTCTCTCTCTCTCTCTCTCTCTCTCTCTCTCTCTCTCTCTCTCTCTCTCTCTGCTTTTATATTTGCCTGGAGTGAAGTACGGCTGAAATTATTAGCAGCATAGCTTAATCAAATGTACAGTGCACTGATCAAGACCTATGGGGATAATTCCTGTGATAATATAGTTTATATATTGTTTGTAAATTACAGCCTCTGGTTGACAGTATCTTGATATTCAAGTGACGTGTTCTTGTGATATTCAAGTAATAGCTAAAGTCATGATACAACTGCAGCTTGCTGTCAAGGTGAAACACGTCATTAGAATTTCTAGCAACACAGCTACACTGTCATTTTGGTAGTTTATTTTAACCCCCTAGAGTCTATTGATGCACCGGTGTGTCAATCTAAATAATCTAAAAAATACCCCATCCAAATCTGTCAGTTTACACATTGGGCTGTGTGCCAATCCACCGCAGTCGCCTATATCGCCCTTCCGCATCTGCGGTAGAAAATGTCAGAGCTACAGGCTGTTTGTCAGACCAGGAGACATCCTGCCAAAAATCTATCTTGTCATGAAACGTCTGTAGCTACAAACTACACTGAACACAAATATAAATGCAACATGTAGTGTTGGTCACATGTTTCATGAGCTGAAATAAAAGATCCTAGAAATGCTCCATATTCTCAAAAAGTTTATTTCTCTCAAATGTTGTTTTACATACCTGTTAGTGAGAATTTCTTCTTTGCCAAGATAATCTATCCACCTGATGGGTGTGGCATATCAATAAGCTGATTAAACACCATGGTCATTACACAGATGCCCCTTGTGCTGGGGAAAACAAAAGGCCACTCTAAAATGTGCAGTTTTGCCACACAACACAATGCCATAGATGTCTCAAGTTTTGAGGGCGCATTCAATTGGCATGCTGTCACGCCCTGGTCAAAGTATTTTGTGTTTATCTTTATGTATTTGGTCAGGCCAGGGTGTGGCATGGGGTTTTTGTAATTGTGGTGTGTTTGTCTTGGGGTTTTGGTGGTGGTATTGGGATTGTAGCTTAGTGGGTTGTCTAGCAAGGTCTATGGCTGTCTGGAGTGGTTCTCAATCAGAGGCAGGTGCTTATCGTTGTCTCTGATTGGGAACCATATTTAGGCAGCCATATTCTTTGAGTTTGTCGTGGGTGATTGTCCTTAGTGTCCTATGTGTACTCGTTGTTAGGTTGCACCAGATAGGCTGTTTCGGTTTCGTTTATTGTTTTTTTGTAAGTTCGTGTTTCTTTGTTATATTAAACATGGATCGCAATCGACACGCTGCAGTTTGGTCCGACTCTCCTTCATCACCACTAGAAAACCGTTACAGAATCACCCACCACCAACGGACCAAGCAGCGTGTTAACAGGCAGGAACCACAGGAGAGGCAACAGAGGCAGCAGCAGCAGGAGCAGCAGCAGCTGCAGTGGGAGAGGCTGCACCACCTGGAGAAATGGACATGGGAGGAAGAACTGGACGGTAAAGGACCCTGGGCTCAGCCTGGAGAATATCGCCGCCCCAAGGAAGAACTGGAGGCGGCGAAAGCTGAGAGGCGCAGATATGAGGAGGCAGCACGGCGTAGCGGATGGAAGCCTGAGAATCAGCCCCAAAAATTTCTTGGGGGGCTCAGGGAGAGTGTGGCAGAGTCAGGAGTCAGACCTGAGCCAACTCTCCCTGTTTATCGTGAGGAGCCAAGGAGGAGACCAGAACCAGAGACTGTGAAGGAGTTAATGGGGAAATTGGAGGAGAGAGAAATGAGGGAGTTGCTGTGTTGGTGCTTTTTGCATGGAATTCGCCCGACGGAACGTGTTGGGGATTTGATGGCACCTGGGTTAGCGCTCCATACTCGTCCTGAGGTGCGTGTTAGTCGGCTGGTGAAGTTGGTGCCAGCCTCACGCACCAGGCCTCCTGTGCACATCCCTAGCCTTGCACATCCTGTGCCAACACTGCTCTCAAGATCTCCAGTACGCCTTCACGGTCTAGCCCATCCAGTACCACCTCCACACCCCAGCCCTCCGGTAGCAGCTCCCCGCACCAGGCTTCCTGTGCGTGTCCTCGATCCAGTACCACCAGTTCCAGCACCACGCACCAGGCCTTCAGTGTGCCTCGCCTGTTCAGCGCAGCCAGCGCTTTTCTCCTCTCCTGCGCTGCTGGAGTCTCCCGCCTGTTTAACGCAGCCAGAGCCTTCCTCCTCTACAGCGCTGCCGGAGCCTCCCGCCTGTTCAGCGCAGCCAGAGCCTTTCTCCTCTACAGCGCTGCCGGAGCCTCCCGCCTGTTCAGCGCAGCCAGAGCCTTCCTCCTCTACAGCGCTGCCGGAGCCTCCCGCCTGTTTAGCGCAGCCAGAGCCTTTCTCCTCTCCTGCGCTGCCGGAGTCTCACGCCTATCTAGCGCTGTTAGAGCTTTCCTCATCTCCAGCGCTGCCGGAGTCTTCCGCCTGTTTAGCGCAGCCAGAGCCTTCCTCCGACACAGCGCTGCAGGAGTCTCCCGCCTGTTCAGCGCAGCCAGAGCTGCCAGTCTGCATGAAGCAGCCAGAGCTGTCAGTCTGCATGGAGCAGTCAGAGCTGTCAGTCTGCATGGAGCAGTCAGAGCTGTCAGTCTGCATGGAGCAGCCAGAGCTGTCAGTCTACATGAAGCAGCCCGAGCTGCCAGTCTGCATGAAGCAGCCAGTCTACATGGAGCAGCCAGAGCTGTCAGTCTACATGAAGCAGCCCGAGCTGCCAGTCTGCATGAAGCAGTCAGTCTACATGGAGCAGCCAGAGCTGTCAGTCCGCATGGAGCAGCCAGAGCTGTCAGTCTACATGAAGCAGCCCGAGCTGCCAGTCTGCATGAAGCAGCCAGTCTACATGGAGCAGCCAGAGATGTCAGTCTGCATGAAGCAGCCAGAGCTGTCAGTCTGCATAGAGCAGCCAGTCTGCATGGAGCTGCCAGTCTGCATGGAGCAGCCAGTCTGCAAGGAGCTGCCAGTCTGCAAGGAGCTGCCAGTCAGCACGGAGCCGCCAGAGCGGTCAGTCTGTAAGAAGCCGCCAGAGCTGTCAGCCTATATGGAGCAGCTAGTGCCGCCAGTCTGCCCAGCGCCGCCAGTGCCCCCAGTCTGCCCAGCGTCGCCAGTCTGCCCAGCGCCATCAGTCTGCCCAGCATCGCCAGTCTGCCCAGCATCGCCAGTCTGCCCAGCATCGCCAGTCTGCCCAGCATCGCCAGTCTGCCCAGCACCGCCAGTCTGCCCAGCGTCGTCAGTCTGCCCAGCGTCGTCAGTCTGCCCAGCACCGCCAGTCTGCCCAGCGTCGCCAGTCTGCCCAGCGTCGCCAGTCTGCCCGGCGCCGCCAGTCTGCCCGGCGCCGCCAGTCTGCCCGGCGCCGCCGGTCTGCCCAGCATCGCCAGTCTGCCAGACTCTTCCAGATCTGCCAGTCAGCCAGACTCTTCCAGATCTGCCAGTCAACCAGACTCTTCCAGATCTGCCAGTCAACCAGACTCTTCCAGATCTGCCAGTCAACCAGACTCTTCCAGATCTGCCAGTCAACCAGACTCTTCCAGATCTGCCAGTCAACCAGACTCTTCCAGATCTGCCAGTCAACCAGACTCTTCCAGATCTGCCAGTCAGCCAGGATCTGCCAGTCAGCCAGGATCTGCTGAAACCACCAGCCAGCCAGGAGCTGGTAGATCTATCTACCTGCCTGAGCTTCCTCTCACTCCTGAGCTTCCTCTCACTCCTGAGCTTCCTCTCACTCCTGAGCTTCCTCTCACTCCTGAGCTTTCTCTCACTCCTGAGCTTTCTCTCACTCCTGAGCTTTCTCTCACTCCTGAGCTTTCTCTCACTCCTGAGCTTTCTCTCACTCCCGAGCTTCCCCTCAGTCCCGAGCTGCCTCGGTCCCGAGCTGTCCTTCAGTCCCGATCTGTTCCTCAGTCCAGTGGGGTTCTGGGTGAGGACTACTAGGCCATGGTCGGCGGCGAGGGTGGACTATCCAGGGACGAAGGGAGAGGGGACTAAGACATTAAAGGAGTGGGGTCCACGTCCCGCGCCGGAGCCGCCACCATGGACAGACGCCCACCCGGACCCTCCCTATTGTTTTGAGGTGCGTTCGGGAGTCCGCACCTTAGGGGGTTCTGTCACGCCCTGGTCAAAGTATTTTGTGTTTATCTTTATGTATTTGGTCAGGCCAGGGTGTGGCATGGGGTTTTTGTAATTGTGGTGTGTTTGTCTTGGGGTTTTGGTGGTGGTATTGGGATTGTAGCTTAGTGGGTTGTCTAGCAAGGTCTATGGCTGTCTGGAGTGGTTCTCAATCAGAGGCAGGTGCTTATCGTTGTCTCTGATTGGGAACCATATTTAGGCAGCCATATTCTTTGAGTTTGTCGTGGGTGATTGTCCTTAGTGTCCTATGTGTACTCGTTGTTAGGTTGCACCAGATAGGCTGTTTCGGTTTCGTTTATTGTTTTTTTGTAAGTTCGTGTTTCTTTGTTATATTAAACATGGATCGCAATCGACACGCTGCAGTTTGGTCCGACTCTCCTTCATCACCACTAGAAAACCGTTACACATGCTGCATGCTGACTGCAGGAATGTCCACCAGAGCTGTTGCCAGATAATTGAATGTTCCTTTCTCTACCATAAGCCGCCTCCAACATCGTTTTAGAGAATTTGGCAGTACGTCCAACTGGCCTCGCAACCACAGACCACATGTATGGCGTCGTGTGGGCAAGCAGTCTGCTGATGTCAACATTGTGAACAGAGTGCCCCATGGTGGCGGTGGGGTTATTATACAGGCAGACATAAGCTACAGACAACGAACACAATTGCATTTTATCGAGGACATGTTGAATGCAACAGAGATTCCATGACTAGATCCTGAGCCCCATTGTTGTGCCATTCACCTGCCACCATCACCTCGTGTTTCAGCATGATAATGCACGGCCCAATTGTGCTAGGATCTGTGCACAATTCCTCGAAGCTGTAAATGTTCCAGTTCTTCCATAGCCTGTATACTCACCAGACATGTCACCCATTGAGCCTGGATCGATGTGTACGACAGCTGTAACCAACAGATGCATATCTGTATTCGCAACCATGTGAAATCTATAGATTAGGGCCTAATTTATCTATTTCAGTTGACTGATTTCCTTATTTGAACTGTAACTCAGTAAAATCTTTGAAATTGTTGCATGTTGAGTTTATATTTTTGTTCAGTATAATACAGAAAGGGGAGACTCTCACAAACATGATGGTATTCTCCGTTTCGCTCTATGACCCCCACAACCACCAAGGAACTCGTCTGAAGATGGTATCGCTGATTTGCCAACTTTTGTCTGTAGAGTCCGAAACCGTTTAATTTGACCCCACTGTACAAAGGGGAGACTCTCACAAACACTATATTCTCCGTTTTGCTCTACGACCCCCACATGTGTCACGGGACTCTTCTAAAGGTAACCCATACACATTTATGGAAGTGTGGAGGTTGTTTTGTGTATGGAGGCAGCTTTCTCATATCTCCGAGATATAGGACAGAAACTTCAAAACCTTCAAAACTTCAAAAATGTATTTTTTTGCCATTTATGAATGTGTTACAAAAGTATTCATCCCCTTGGTGTTTCTCCTATTTTGTTGCATTACAACCTGTAATTTAAATTGATTTTTTGGGTGATTTCATGTAATGGACATACACAAAATAGTCCAAATTAGTGAAGTGAAATGAAAAAAATTACATCCCTCAGTGCACCATTAAAGCCATTATAAAAAAATGGAAGAATATGGCACCACAACAAACATGCTAACAGAGGGCCGCCCACCAAAACTCATGGACCAGACAAGGAAGGCAACAAAGTGACCAAAGATAACACTGAAGGAGCTGCAAAGCTCCACAGCGGAGATTGGCGTATCTGTCCATAAGACCACTTTAAGCCGTACACTCCATGAGCTAGGCTTTATGAAGGAGTGGCCAGAAAAAAGCCATTGCTTCAAGAAAAAGGCATGTGGGAGACTCCCCAAATATATGGAAGAAGTTACTCTGGTCAGGTGAGACTAAAATTGAGCTTTTTGGCCATCAAGGAATATGTCTGGCACAAACCCAACACCTCTCATCACTCCGAGAACACCATCCCCACACTTGGGGATGTTTTTCATCAGCAAGGACTATGAAAGTGGTCAGAATTGAAGGAATGATGTATGGCGCTAAATACAGGGAAATTCTTGTGGGAAATCTCTTTCAGTCTTCCAGAGATTTGAGACTGGGACGGAGGTTCACCTTCCAGCAGGACAATGACCTTAAGCATACTGCTAAAGCAACACTCAAGTGGTTTAAGGGGATGCGTTTACATGTCTTGGAATGACCTAGTCAAAGCCCAGACCTCAATCCAGTTGAGAATCTGTGGTATGACTTAATTAAAGATGGCTGTACACCAGTGGAACCCATCAAACTTGTAGGAGCTGGAACAGTTTTGGCTTGAAGAATGGGCAAAAATCCCAGTGGTAGATGTGCAAGCTAATAGAGACATACCCCAAGAGACTTGCAGCTGTAATTGGTGCAAAAGGTGGCTCTACAAAGTATTGACTTGGGGGGGTGGGGTGAATAGTTATGCACGCTCAAGTTTTCAGTTATTTTGTCTTCTTTCTTGTTTCTTTCACAATATATATTTTTTTTTCACCTTCAAGGTGGTAGGCATGTTGTGTAAATCAAATGATACAAACCCCCACAAAAATCCATTTTAATTCCAGGTTGTAAGGTAACAAAATACAAAAAATGCCAAGGGGGATGAATACTTTCGCAAGCCACTGTGTTCAATGCAATGGGCCAAATTCAAATTGGTAGTATAGGCCAAATTCAATGTTTTGTCAAATACCTTTTTTATGTTTTGCTTTGACACCTAAAGGTGTCCTAAAAATCTAAATCAAATAGCTAATATGTCAAATGTATGACCTTCTTAAAACAATTCCATATGTCAGCGTAGAACCCATATTTCTACATTTTACTTTATATTTTGAGGCATGTCTTACCTTGCATCAAGGTAAAACTATACCCAAAATCCCACCATAGAAAAATGGAGGCAAAATTTTTATAAAGACTTCTTCATATGCATTCTCCTGTTCTATTGGTTTTCTTTTAACTTTCTTTCATTGTCCTGCAGGCAAAGGCATTGTCCTAGTCACATTAGCAACCCCATGATTATTGTTGCATCTTTAGATCTCCCCTCTTTGACATTTTCTAACAGATATTTCCATCTCTGTCCATGAAACAAACTGTGCATTGTGGAACATTTGCGCTTAGGCCTACCTATTGCTGCTCCTAAAATATGAATAAATGATAGTTTATCAATATTTTAAGCTAAACTTTCTGATCCGTCCAATCAGCTTCGTTCATTGATACGGTGTATACCTCCACTACACTACTGTGGTATGCATCTTGGGGCTGAAGTAGGTATACGCTTTTACTGTATACCTGCGTATATCCTCCACTAACCTACACCCTTGCTGCTACAAGAAGTCAAATCTGACGTTAATTTGACAAAAACTAAATCCTGTCTAGATATGACAAACGTATTTTTCAGTGGGCATTGCATATAATTTCCTCCATGTTTCTATGATGGGATTTGGCTATAGGCTTACTTTGATGTAAGGTAAGGTGTGCCTCATAATATGAAGGCCTAACCATCTTCTAGGAAAGGCTTTCACAATAACCTTCTTAATTACATTTTATCTAGCTACGAAGCAGCCTATGCATACCTGGCAGAATGATGTCATAATTAGTAGATTCTATCCAGTGGCCATTTTTGCAAACGCCATCTCATATACTTCTGAAACATCACTAAACAAACAATAGTGCTAGATGCTTGTGCACTTGAATTAATGGGTAACTACACCAACAAAAAAAAAATCGAAATTTCTTAGATTTTTCCCAGACCTCAAAAGTGGTCTCATGATGTGGTTTATACATTGTTATGGACTTAGAAAATGTATAATTTGTTTAGATTTAAAAAAACATGTGACTTCGAGAGCAAAATCCTGAGAAAAAAATGACACGTATCAGGTCAGGATAATTAAGTTCAGGTTAGGAAAAGTGTTAGCTAAGATGCATTTTCTTTTAAACATTTGATGTAACTTTAAAATGACTCAGATCAAGTGAAAACTGTGTATAAATGATAATGGACCTACATTCAGTGTTTTGACTGTCTCCAGCTCACTAATAATCACCCAAAATGGAAGCTAGGCAGTCAGGGAGCATCGGAAACGTAAAAAAGGATGGATATAATCCATTTCTTTTGCCAATTTCGACAGCGAGGAAATGTAACACATTTTCAGTACATGTATATTGTGTTGTTCGAATCACAGGCGTAGAATACCATACTTTGCCATTCTGCTCTCCTGAGAGAGTTTTACACACACACTCACACACACACACACCAGTATTGCAAGTTTTTATAGAACTCTACACTCTTAGAAAAAAAAGTTCTGGATAAAACCTAAAAGGGTTCCATTGCTTGTTCCTTATATGGCAACCCTAAAGTTTCTACTGTGTATAGAACCCGTTTGTAGGGTTCTTTAATCAGAACCCCAGGGGTTCTTCACTGAACCAAAATTGGTTCCATATATAGAACCAATTCCGGTTCTATATAGAACCTTAAGTGGTTCCATATAGTACATGAAGCAAACATAGAACCCTTTTTGGTTCTATCCAGAGCCTTTTTTCTAGGAGTGTAAGAGGTCAAAGAAACGTAATTCTTCGAATCAATTTTCATAATAAAATGTATGTCTTTTTTTCCCCTTCTTCCCTTTATATCTGATCAGTGAACATGTGATTGTTCAACTGAATGAATCAAAAATAGGTGGATCCGTCTCAGATATAATTGAATTGTGTTTTCAGAGAGCGGCAGGGCTAGCAGTATGCTGTTAGCCAGAGACTGCAGCCTTCATAACCCCTGATCATGTGGATAACAGACCTTAATACATTAAATATTAATACTATCTCTCCCACCGTCTAGCTAGTGACCTCTGTTTCACATGCACATAGCTGATAAATCGTTTTTAATAATTCATTAATAACCATATGTTAAATTATTGACTTCTGTGTATTTGTATAGATGTTGCAGAACATGAAAGTGCTGTTGTTTATTGAGGGGTAAACAAACTACATTGACTTACAGGCTACATTCCTATATGCCCGTTGTTTTAGTTGATGAGTTGAGTTGTGAAGTTGACCAGCCCTTCATCGATTGTGTAATAAATACCAAAATAATTTGATGAATATTCACCTGTGTGAGGGTTACTTGTTCCTCAAAGCCATTTATAAAATGGGTGGTTCGAGCCCTGAATGATGATTAGCTGACAGCTGTGGTATGTCACGGGTATGACAAAACATTTATTTTTACTGCTCTAATTACGTCGGTAAGCAGTTTATAATAGCAATAAGTCCTCCCAGGTGTGTGTGGTATATGGCCAATATACCACAACTAAGGGCTGTATCCAGAACAGTCCTTAGCCCTGGTACATAGGCCATGTACCACACCCACTCATGTCTTATTGCTTAAATATAATTGGCAGAATTGTCACCTGAAAATGTCAATTTTCGAATGATACAGATCTCGTCTCCATCCAATAAGAAGTGTATCTACTTTCCCCTTGCCTTTGTCTGGTTATGGGCCAGTACAGGCTTCTTATCAGAACTCAGGATAAGACCCAAATGCAGACAGTTTGAATCACAGAAGTTTATTGACAAAACAGGGGACAGGCAGACGACAGGTCAAGGGCAGGCAGAGGTCGGTAATCCAGGCCAGTGTCAAAAGGTACACAACAGCAGGCAGCCTCAGGGTCAGGGTCAGGGCAGACAGAATGGTCAAAACAGGAAGAACTAGAAAACAGGGACGAAAGAGACCATGAGTATAGAAACACACGCTTGTAGGCTTGACGAGACAAGACGAACTGACAACAGGCAAACAGAAAACACAGGTATAAATGCACAGGGGATAATTGTGGAAATGGGCGACACCTGGAGGGGGGTGGAGACAAGCACAAGACAGGGGAAACAGATGATTTGTTCTGTCGTCCTCTTTAGACATTTAAAAAAAAAGTTGTAATATTCCAAGAACGATACCATTCCTTACTCAACAGCCTATAGGCATTTACAACTTACAACAGCATGCAGTAATCTAACAAACAGACTGCAGAGGACTAACAGTACATTATTGTGGTTTATTACTCATGTAACTAGATTTGGAGTCATCTAGCAAGGTCTAAAGTTCTGTTGATTTTGCCTAGCCTCTTTAAAATAGATCCAGTGGGGAATTAGATTGTCGGTAAGAAATGAACTGTCCCCATAGTATATTTAAACAATAAAGCCCATGGGGTGTGATATATGGCCATTATACCATGATTAAGGGCTGTTCTTATGCACGACGCAATGCAGAGTGCCTGGACACTGCCCTTAGCGGCAGGGTAGCCTAGTGGTTAGAGCGTTGGACTGGTAACCAGAAGGTTGCAAGTTCAAACCCCCAAGCTGACAAGGTACAAATCTGTTGTTCTGCCCCTGAACAGGCAGTTAACCCACTGTTCCTAGGCTGTCATTGAAAATAAGAATTTGTTCTTAACTGACTTGCCTAGTTAAATAAAGGTAAAAAAATAAATATATATATATATGTATATATCACAAACCCCCAAGGTGCCTTATTGCTATTATAAACTGGTTACCAAAGTAATTAGAGCAGTAAAAATAACTGTTTTGTCATACCCATGGTATATGGTCTGATTCACCACGGCTGTCAGCCAATCAGCATTCAGGCCTCGAACCACCCAGTTTATAATACATACTTGTCCCCTGACTGTTGTAAGCATCACTCTACTAATATCCATAATTGGTCATTAAATCCATTGCAGAGCATGTAGAGCTACTTATGTGCTATTCTACAATGTAAACTATGCAATGAGCAGTGTAATATGAGAGACAATGCCTGATTTAATGGTTGTAATGTATTTTCTCATTTTAGAAACAGTAAGGTTTTGTTCTAATGGTTTTAAGAGTGTTCTGCTTTGTGGCGAAATGTGAACGAGCATCAATTCACTCTCTCCCTACTTCAGTCAATTACTGAAGCAGCCTATTTTCTGTGCTAGAGTTAGAAAACATGTTTAACACAGTGTTGGTGTGGGATGGTGTGGGAGGGTGTGGGAGGGTGTGGGATCTGTGTGGTTTTAGGATCCAGTGATGAAGTCTACTTCTCTGTATGGTCTGAATCTGGAGCAGCGGAGCAGGGTTCTGGAGGACAGTGTGTGTAGTCTACATTCTGAACACCAGTACCTGAAGACTGACTTGGACTCTCTCACACACTTCAACCACTGGGCGAGGCACACACACACCTAGGACCTAAGTCATGATGTCTCTATCTCTTTCTGTCTCATCCTCTCTTTCTTTCTTTCTGTCTCTCTTTCTGTTTCCTTCCAGCTGTCTCTCACCCTCATGGTTTTTCCATCTTCTTCCCTCAATTTTATCCCTCTCTTTAAAAACAAACAGTATATCAACGCTCATTTTCCTCCGCTGAACATTGTTGCGTGTGTTTGTGTGTGTGTGTTAATCCCATCTGCTTGGCCCTGCCCTGGGGGCAGCAAAGGGCAGTCCAGAGATCACTGAGGGATCAAGGGAGATTAGAACAGATCATTAGGGATCAGTCTATCCAACTTTGATTTGTTTATCCTGACTATTTCCCCACCCCAAAATTCCCATCTCTCGATCTCATCCCATCTCATCCCCATCGCATCTCATCCCCAACCCATCTCATCCCCATCTCATTCCAATCTCATCCCAACCCATCTCATCCCATCCCCATCCCATCGCCATCCCATCGAATCCCCATCCCCATCCCATCGAATCCCCATCCCATCGAATCCCCATCCCATCCTCATCCCCATCCCATCTCACCCCCATCTCATCCCCATCCCATCCCATCTCATCCCATCTCATCCCCATCCCCATCCCCATCCCCAACCCCATCCCCATCCCCATCCCATCCCATCTCATCCCCATCCCATCCCATCCCATCTCATCCCCATCCCATCCCATCTCATCCCATCTCATCCAATCTCATCCCCATCCCCATCCCCATCCCCATCCCCATCCCCATCCCCATCCCATTTCATCCCATCCCCTTCCCATCGAATCCCCATCCCCATCCCATCTCATCCCCATCCCATCTCATCCCATCCCATCTCATCCCATCTCATCCCCATCCCCATCCCCATCCCATCCCATCTCATCCCATCTCATCCCCATCCCCATCCCATCGAATCCACATCCCCATCCCCATCCCATCCCAATCAACCATCCCATTTCATCGCATCCCCATCCCCATCCCATCGAATCCCCATCCCATCCCCATCCCATCGAATCCCCATCCCCATCCCATTTCATCCCATCCCCATCCCCATCAAATCCCCATCCCATCGAATCCCCATCCCCATCCCCATCCCCATCGAATCCCCATCCCATCGAATCCCCATCCCCATCTCATCCCATCCCCATTCCCATTCCATCCTCATCCATATTCCTACTACTGACAATACATACGTAGCTGGTGGGGCTGAAATGACAGAGAGAGAGAATCAGAGACAGAGAGAAAGAGAGAGCTAGAGAGAGAGCTAGAGAGAGCGAGAGAGAGAGAGAGAGAGAGAGAGAGAGAGAGAGAGAGAGAGAGAGAGAGAAAGAGAGCGAGAGAGAGAGAGAGAGAGGGAGACAGAGAAAGAGAGCGAGAGAGCGAGAGAGAGAGAGAGCAACGCAAACAGAGAGAAAACAAGAGGGTCATGAGGTTGCCATCGTTGACTATGCTAATAAGCTTGTTAATTTAATGACTTTAGCTTTGAGTGATAATTGACCAGGTTCATTAGCATATTAACTCTGGGACGGCCTGTAATGGATGGCCTCCATGAACCCTGCAATAATTAACTAATTAGACTAATTCAAATCAATAGAGGTGCCAATACAAGGTTAGGGCTCAGGGACTATGTCTCTATATCTGTCTGTAAGGAGGAAAAAAGAGAGGGAGAGAGGGGGAGAGAGAGATGGGAGAGAGAATTAACAAAGAAAGAGAGTGCGAGATAGATTGGCAGACAAAGAAAAAGATGGAGGGACTTGGACACTGTAGTCAGAGAAAGAATGAACAAATGAACGAGAGAGAGGCATAGAGAGAAAGAGAGAGAGAAGTAACTAATGAGTGATAGAGAGAGAGAGAGGGCTCCTAATGTTGATTGATGTGGTCTTGACGGTGGTTAGGTGAATAAATGGTTTGTAGCAGGCCCGGCAGGATTACCTTGGCTAGGGCTGGAGGGGGACTAAGTGCTTTGTAAGGTCAACCATAATGCCAAACTTACATATGTACTGGCCTGCCCTTATAAACCTCTGTTCATATATCAGGATGGGATGGACACAGAGAGGGTTGGATGGCTGTGTCTCACAGAATGGAAGGGAAAGCAATAGCCCTGCATTGGGCTACACTTCTCAATGGGAAAGATTACACATTGAAATTAGAAACATGGTTAACATAGTTTAGAGTCAGCAAAGAGACATTTGTAATTTGCATGCAGTCGTTAAGCTGCAGTTAAAGTCTTTTCTGGAAATTGTTATGAACATGTAACAACCAAAAAAGATAAACCTGATAAATAACTTTTACAAAAATACAAAAAGAAAGACGTATCAGGTTTTTCATGGAATTCTTTCTCTTAAAGGACAAATAAGTGTGTAAGTAAGACACTGGCTTTTTCCTCCAATCACCATCGTGTTTTCTGTTTTTTTCCTCCAATCACCATCATGTTTTCTGTTTTTTTCCTCCAATCACCATCATGTTTTCTGGCTTTTTCCTCCAATCACCATCATGTTTTCTTTTTCCTCCAATCACCATCATGTTTTCTGGCTTTTTCTTCCAATCACCATCATGTTTTCTGTCTTTTTCCTCCAATCACCATCATGTTTTCTGTCTTTTTCCTCCAATCACCATCATGTTTTCTGTTTTTTTCCTCCAATCACCATCATGTTTTCAGTTTTTTTTCCTCCAATCACCATCATGTTTTCTGGCTTTTTCCTCCAATCACCATCATGTTTTCTGTCTTTTTCCTCCAATCACCATCATGTTTTCTGTCTTTTTCCTCCAATCACCATCATGTTTTCTGGCTTTTTCCTCCAATCACCATCATGTTTTCTGTCTTTTTCCTCCAATCACCATCATGTTTTTTTTCCAATCACCATCATGTTTTCAGTTTTTTTTCCTCCAATCACCATCATGTTTTCTGGCTTTTTCCTCCAATCACCATCATGTTTTCTGTCTTTTTCCTCCAATCACCATCATGTTTTCTGTCTTTTTCCTCCAATCACCATCATGTTTTCTGTCTTTTTCCTCCAATCACCATCATGTTTTCTGTCTTTTTCCTCCAATCACCATCATGTTTTCTGTCTTTTTCCTCCAATCACCATCATGTTTTCTGTCTTTTTCCTCCAATCACCATCATGTTTTCTGTCTTTTTCCTCCAATCACCATCATGTTTTCTGGCTTTTTCCTCCAAACACTATCATGTTTTCTGTCTTTTCCTCCAATCACCATCATGTTTTCTGTTTTTTTCCTCCAATCACCATCATGTTTTCAGTTTTTTTTCCTCCAATCACCATCATGTTTTCAGTTTTTTTTCCTCCAATCACCATCATGTTTTCTGTCTTTTTCCTCCAATCACCATCATGTTTTCTGTCTTTTTCCTCCAATCACCATCATGTTTTCTGTCTTTTTCCTCCAATCACCATCATGTTTTCTGGCTTTTTCCTCCAATCACCATCATGTTTTCTGTTTTTTTCCTCCAATCACCATCATGTTTTCAGTTTTTTTTCCTCCAATCACCATCATGTTTTCTGGCTTTTTCCTCCAATCACCATCATGTTTTCTGTCTTTTTCCTCCAATCACCATCATGTTTTCTGTCTTTTTCCTCCAATCACCATCATGTTTTCTGGCTTTTTCCTCCAATCACCATCATGTTTTCTGTCTTTTTCCTCCAATCACCATCATGTTTTCTGGCTTTTTCCTCCAATCACCATCATGTTTTCTGTCTTTTTCCTCCAATCACCATCATGTTTTCTTTATTTTTCCTCCAATCACCATCATGTTTTCTGTCCTTTTCCTCCAATATAACCATCATGTTTTATTTTCTATCCATCTTTTCATGATTTGATGTGGTGACTCACTTGAGTCTCTCCTTTGTTTTCCTACGTGCTACATGTTGTTCGCCTCTCAGTCCGCCTCTCAGTCCACCTCTCAGTCCGCCTCTCAGTCCGCCTCTCAGTCCGCCTCTCAGTCCGCCTCTCAGTCCGCCTCTCAGTCCGCCTCTCAGTCCACCTCTCAGTCCACCTCTCAGTCCACCTCTCAGTCCGCCTCTCAGTCCACCTCTCAGTCCACCTCTCAGTCCGCCTCTCAGTCCACCTCTCAGTCCACCTCTCAGTCCACCTCTTCAAAGGCTGAGATGGAATGAGTATGTCAAGAGAGGGCTATTTATTTACAGGAGAACGGAGAGAGGGGGAGGGAGAGAAGAGGGATGATGTTGAAGAAGAGAGGATGCAGGGAGGAGGACAGAGTGGGGAAGGAGAGAAGAGAGGAGAGGAAAGGAAAGTAGAGTAGAGGAGAGGAGAGGCAGAATGAGCAGCACTAAACGAACACTGTATAGAAACGTCTGACATAGATTTGGTCCTTAATTGCTTCTCTGACATTGACTGGCCACTTTCAGCATGAAGCCTCACACCTGTTTTTTCCTCCCTTGTTAATATATTATCTATCTCAGAATGGGACAGGAGATACTGGTGAAGGAGAGACTGGTGAAGGAGAGACTGGTGAAGGAGAGACTGGTGAAGGAGAGACTGGTGAAGGAGATACTGGTGAAGGAGAAACTGGGGAAGGAGAGACTGGTGAAGGAGAGACTGGGGAAGGAGAGACTGGTGAAGGAGAGACTGGGGGGGAAGGAGAGACTGGGGAAGGAGATACTGGTGAAGGAGAGACTGGTGAAGGAGAGACTGGGAAGGAGATACTGGTGAAGGAGAGACTGGTGAAGGAGAGACTGGTGAAGGAGATACTGGTGAAGGAGAGACTGGTGAAGGAGAGACTGGTGAAGGAGAAACTGGGGAAGGAGAGACTGGTGAAGGAGAGACTGGTGAAGGAGAGACTGGTGAAGGAGAGACTAGGGAAGGAGAGACTGGGGAAGGAGAGACTAGGTGAAAAGAGACTAGGGAAGGAGAGACTAGGGAAGGAAGGTTTCTGAAATGAGGCTGGGCCCATGTCTGATCTATGTAATGTGATGTGTGTGTTTGTGTGTGTTGTTGTTGACTATTACTTTAATAGTATTTCTTCTCGCGGCCCTTATTTTAATGATGGAGTGGTGGTAGCGCAACACACGCACACACACACACACACACACACACACACACACACACACACACACACACACACACACACACACACACACACACACACACACACACACACACACACACACACACACACATGTGGTTGTCCCTCTAACAAATGAGTTTACCCTGGTTATAGCCTTCTCACAGCACATTACCAGAAATTGCATAGGTTTTCATATAGCCGGAGACCTGCCATGACAGAGCTCAGACACACATACTCACATAAACAAACACACACACACACACACACACACACACACACACACACGGGAACCTATTCCTGACACTGAGGTCCTGCTGCCCGTAAATTACTCCCCCACTCTCTCATGTTTACATACACAATCAGCTAATGTTGTTTTATTACTTATTATTGTAACGGTTGTTGTCGTTGGAAGAAGGTGAGGACCAAGGTGCAGCGTGGTATGTGTCCATATTTATTAATTGAACACGGAAATAAATGAACACTCTGGCAGCTCCGGACAGACGGGAGACTCTGGCAACTCCGGACAGACGGGAGACTCTGGCAGCTCCGGACAGACGGGAGACTCTGGCAGCTCCGGACAGACGGGAGACTCTGGCAGCTCCGGACAGACGGGAGACTCTGGCAGCTCCGGACAGACGGGAGACTCTGGCAGCTCCGGACAGACGGGAGACTCTGGCAGCTCCGGACAGACGGGAGACTCTGGCAGCTCCGGACAGACGGGAGACTCTGGCAGCTCCGGACAGACGGGAGACTCTGGCAGCTCCGGACAGACGGGAGACTCTGGCAGCTCCGGACAGACGGGAGACTCTGGCAGCTCCGGACAGACGGGAGACTCTGGCAGCTCCGGACAGACGGGAGACTCTGGCAGCTCCGGACAGACGGGAGACTCTGGCAGCTCCGGACAGACGGGTGACTCTGGCAGCTCCGGACAGACGGGAGACTCTGGCAGCACTAGACAAGCGGAAGCACCTGTAGGGAGGAGACGGAGAGACAGCCTGGTGCGGGGGGCTGCCACCGGAGGGCTGGTGCGTGGAGGCGGCATCGGATAGACCGGACCGTGGAGGCGCACTGGAGGTCTCGAGCACCGAGCCTGCCCAACCCTACCTGGCTGAATGCTCCCCGTAGCCAGGCAAGTGCGGCGAGGTGGAACAGACCGCAATGGGCTGTGCTGGCGAACCGGGGACACCATGCGTAGGGCTGGTGCCATGTACCCCGGCCCGATGAGACACACTGGAGACCAGATGCGCTGAGCAGGCTTCATGGCACCTGGCTCGATGCCCACTCTAGCCCGGCCGATACGAGGTGCTGCTATGTATCGCACCGGGCTATGCCTGCGCCCCGGGGACACCGTGCGCCTCACGGCATAACACGGTGCCTGCCCAGGCCCTCTCTCTCCACGGTAAGCACGGGGAGTTGGCGTAGGTCTCCTACCTGACTACGCCACACTCCCGTGTGCCCC
The DNA here is from genome assembly GCF_018296145.1 of Oncorhynchus tshawytscha. Taxonomy (NCBI): domain Eukaryota; kingdom Metazoa; phylum Chordata; class Actinopteri; order Salmoniformes; family Salmonidae; genus Oncorhynchus; species Oncorhynchus tshawytscha. Next base: position 26,955,520 of record NC_056457.1, on the reverse strand, counting down.
CCCCCCAAGACATTTTTGGGGCTGCCTCTCGGGCTTCCAGCCATGCTGCCGGGCTGTCTTCTCATATCCCTCAGCTTTCGCTGCTTCCAGCTCTGCCTTGGGGCAGCGAAATTCCCCAGCCTGTGCCCAGGGTCCTCCCATGTCCAGGAGTCCTGAGATCGCTGCTGCTGCTGCCCGTTACCACGCTGCTTGGTCCTTTGGTGGTGGGTGATTCTGTAACGGTCGTCGTCGGTGGAAGAAGGTGACGACCAAGGTGCAGCATGGTATGTGTCCATATTTATTAAATGAACACGGAAATAACAAAATAACAAAGAGAAACGACCAAAAACAGTTCTGGCTGGTGCAGACACACAACAGAAAACAGAAAACAATCACCCACAAAATATTTATTTGGATGTCATGTAATGGACATACACAAAATAGTCTAAATTGGTGAAGTGAAATAATAATTTAAAAAATGAATTAATAAAAAAAGAGGTGCATGCATAAGTATTCACTCCCTTTTCTGCGAAGCCCCTAAATAAGATTTGGTGCAACCAATTACCTTCAGAAGTCACATAATTAGTTAAATAAAGTACACCTGTGTGCAATCTAAGTGTCACATGATCTGTCACATGATCTCAGTATATATTCAGGAGTTCTGAATGGCCCACAGTCCGCAACACCACCAAGCAAGCTGCTCCATGAAGAACAAGAAGCTCTCCAAACAGGTCAGGGACAAAGTTGTTGAGAAGTACAGAAGTTCAGGTTTGGGTTATAAAAAAATATAATCAACATCCCAAGGAGCACCATTAAATCCATTACTTAAAAAAATCTAAAGAATATGGCACCACACCAAACCTGCCAAGAGAGGGCAGCCCACCAAAACTCACGTACCAGGCAAGCAGGGCATTAATCAGAGAGGCAAGAGACCAAAGATAACCCTGAAGGAGCTGCAAGCTCCACAGCGGAGATTGGAATATCTGTCCATAGAGCCACGTTAAGCCGTACACTCCACAGACCTGAGCTTTACGGAAGTGTGGCCAGAAAAAATCATTGCTTAAAAATAAGAAAACACGTTTGGTGTTTATCAGAAGGCAGGTGGGAGACTCCCCAAACATATTGAAGAAAGTACTCTGGTCAGAAGAGACTAAAATTTAGCTTTTTAGCCATCAAGGAAAACGCTATGTCTGGCGCAAACCCAACACCATCCCCAGTGAAGAAGTGAAGAATGATGGTGGCAGCATCATGCTATGGCGATGTTTTCAATCGGCAGGGACTGGGAAACTGGTCAGAATTGAAGGAATAATGGCTGGCGCTAAATACAGGGAAATTCTTGAGGGAAACCTGTTTCAGTCTTCCAGAGATTTGAGACTGGGACGGAGGTTCACCTTCCAGCAGGACAATGACCCTAAGCATACTGCTAAAGTAACACTTGAGTGGTTTAATGTTTAAGTGTTTTGGAATGGCCTACTCAAAGCCCAGACCTCAATTCAATTGAGAATTTGTCATATGACTTACATATTGCTGATACCAGCGGAACCCATCCAACTTGAAGGAGCTGGAGCAGTTTTGCCTTGAAGAATGGGCAAAAATCCCAGTGGCCAGGTGTGCCAAGCTTATAGAGACATACCCCAAGAGACTTGCAGCTGTAATTACTGCACAAGGTGGCTCTACAAAGTATTGACTTATTGTGGGAGGTGAATAGTTATTCATGCTCAAGTTTTCTTTTTTTTTTTTTGTCTTCTTTCTTGTTTGTTTCACAATCAAAATGTTTTGTATCTTCAAAGTGGTAGGCATTTTGTGTAAATCAAATGATACAACCCCCCCCAAAAAATCTATTTTAATTCCAGGTTGTAAGGCAACAAAATAGGAAAAATGCCAAGGGGGTGAATAATTTCGCAAGCCTCTGTATACTCAATCTGGTATAGCCACTGACCTCTGTGAACGCTCAACTCACCCACACCCTGACCTCTGTGAAGGCTCACCATGACCTCTGTGAACACACAACTCACCCACACACTGACTGCTCTGAATGCTCAACTCACCCACACCCTGACCTCTGTGAAGTTCAATTAATCTAAAGATACACACGTGCACAAAAAAGCGCACAGACGCACACACACACACGCGCATGCACACGCACACACACACACACACACACACACACACACACACACACACCCTGATCTCTGTGTCTGTGGGGTCTTCTCATTGCCGGAGAGAGTGAATGGGGAATGTGTGAATGTTTAATGCTGTCAAAAAACAGATTGTGCTTCTAGGGAAAACTGCTGACGTCACTCACTCACTCACTCACTCACTCACTCACTCACTCACTCACTCACTCACTCACAGACACACAACACTTTAGACCTTGCACTGATATTAAATCAGAATCAGAGTTTCTGAGCTGGTTTGGTCAGGGAGACTAATGGTAAAACAGACACGATGTTTCATGGCTGTTCTTGTTTAGTTCAAGACATTACTATTCTTACTCTTAGGGCCTAAAAGTAGTATTCCATTTGATAGAGTACAGGCTAGAGATCCCATACACACATCAAATATTAACCTGCAGGTAATGGACGTAGCCAGGACATTATCTGTTATCTCTCTCTCTCTCTCTCTCTCTCTCTCTTAATCTGTCTCCTCTCTCTCTCTCTCTCTCTCTCTCTCTCTCTCTCTCTCTTAATCTCTCTCTCTTCTCTCACTCACTCACTCACTCACACACACACACACTCCTTGCTGACTTGTGAGTTGTAACCATTAGCATTGATTTCCGTTTCCCAGAGCGACCACTGTCACCGCGGCGATAGAGTGCATGCTGGGTCGTAAATTCACCAGCGCTACCGTCAGCACGACAACGTCAGCTTCCACCCCAGACAGCACTGAGAGTGTCTCTCTCTCACACAGACACACACACACACACACACACACACACACACACACACACACACACACACACACACACACACACACACACACACACACACACACACACACACTGAATGCAGTCTGAAGGTGTGGTTCTATACAGACATAGTTAATTATTTGAAGCAGTACAGGCCAGTCTATAGTGAAGTGCAGACATGTCTTTATCTACTGAGCCAGACGTGGTAGGAAGCATACTGAACAGTATAGCACCTCTGTCTTTTCACAGTCCGATTAGTGGCAACTGACTGCATCTCTTTATGGAGCTACCTATGTTTGTGGACAACATAGGTCCTATGGCCAGATGCTCTTCAGCCTTTTGAGTGAAAGCTGTGCTCTCTCTTGGTATTTTATATTGGTCATGTCTTCTTGGGTGTTTCACAGTTCTGATCATTCTAAAGTCTTCTGAAGATTTACAGTTGAAGTTGGAAGTTGGAAGTTTACATACACCTTAGCCAAATACATTTAAACAATTTTTTTTCACAATTCCTGACATTTAATCCTCGTAAAAAATACTCTGTTTTAGGTCAGTTAGAATCACCACTTTATTTTCAGAATGTGAAATGTCAGAATATTTGTAGAGAGAAGGATTTATTTCAGCTTTTATTTCTTTCATCACATTCCCAGTGGGTCAGAAGTTTACATACACTCAATAAGTATTTGGTAGCATTGCCTGTAACTTGTTTTACTTGGGTCAAACATTTCAGGTAGCCTTTCTCAAGCTTCCCAGAATAAGTTGGGTGAATTCTGGCCTATTCCTCCTGACAGAGCTGGTGTAACTGAGTCAGGTGTGTAGGCATCCTTGCTCGCACATGCTTTTTCAGTTCTGAGGTCAGGGCTTTGAGATGGCCAGTCCAATACCTTGACTTTGTTGTCCTTAAGCCAATATTGTCACAACTTTGGAAGTATGCTTAAGGTCATTGTCCATTTGGAAGACCCATTTGCGACCAAGCTTTAACTTCCTGACTGATGTTGTGAGATATTGTTTCAATATATCCACATAATTTTCCCTCCTCATGATGCCATCTATTTTGTGAAGTGCATCAGTCTCTCCTGCAGCAAAGCACTCCCACAACAAAGGACCATTATTAGCATGTTTTAACCACTCCTATATAAATGGTAGATTATCAGACACGCAACAAGAAGGTCTGATATCATTATTACTGAAACAGGACCCAAGTGGTATATATAAAGATCCAGTCCATTTAAAATATTGGAGACCTCTTACACTTCAGTGTTGTGATGACAAAATTCTAGCAAAATGCTTGGCGCATAGAATTTAAAAAGTATTGTCAGATATTCTTCATCCTAATCAGACAGGTTTTTTACTTGGACGATGCATTGGAGACAATATAGGACAAGTACTGGAAACAATAGAATACTATGAAATATCGGGGACACCAGGCCTGATTTTCATATCTGATTTAGAAAAGGCTTTTGATGAAGTACGACTGGAGTTTATATATAAATGCCTAGAATATTTCAATTTTGGGGAATCTCTTCTAAAATGGGTAAAGTTGTGTATAGTAACCCTAGGTGTAAAATAGTAAATAATGGCTACATCTCAGAAAGGTTTAAACTCTCTAGAGGAGTAAAACAAGGTTGTCCACTATCGGCATATCTATTTATTATTGCCATTGAAATGTTAGCTGTTAAGATTAGATCAAACAATATTAAGGGATTAGAAATCCGTGGCTTAAAAACTAAGGCGTCATTGTACGCTGATGATTCATGTTTTCTTTTAAAACCACAATTAGAGTCTCTCCACGGCCTCTTAGAGGATCTAGATACTTTTGCTATTCTCTCTGGATTAAAACCACATTATGATAAATTTACTATATTACATTTTGGATCACTAACAATTTTTTACATTAACATGTAGTTTACCAATAAAATGGTCTGACGGAGATGTGAGATGTGGACATACAAATACAAATCCCAAAAGAAAGAAATTATTTCATTCCAATACATTTTTATAGAAAGTTAGCAAAAATAGATAAGATCTTGCTATCATGGAAAGGAAAATACCTGTCTATTTGTGGAAAAATCACCCTGATTAACTCTTTAGTTAATCACAGTTTACCTATCACAGTTTACCTATTTGCTTATGGTTTTGCCTACACCTAGTGACCTGCTTTTTACATTATATGAACATAAAATATTCAATTTTACTTGGAACGGCAAGCCAGATAAAAATTAAAAGGGCCTATTTATATAACGGATATGAATTTGGAGGGTAGAAAATATTTTAAAAATATATTAAATATTAAATATTAAAGCATTAGACCTCTCACTAAAGGCATCAGTAATACAAAAGTTATACTTAAATCCAAACTGGTTCTCTAGTAAATTGGTACAAATGTCTCATTCTATGTTCAAGAAGGGCCTTTTTCCCTTTATTCAGATTACACCAGCCCACTCTCGAATGTTTGAAAAGGAAATCATCTCCAAAATATCTTAATTTTTTGAACAAGCCTTAGAAAGTTGTTTAAAATTTCAGTTTAATCCACCTGAAAAGAACAAATAGAAAAGTGTGATAAATAAAAACATATACCAATTTCATTTAAAGACCAAACAACTGACAGCTGTGCCATATAAATTGCAAAATAGTTGGGAAGAGATTTTCGATGTAACCATTCCATGGAAATGTTTATTTTAATTTACAATCTGTAGAAGCTATGAGAATAGAAAGGTTCAAGTCGTTTGTGAAGCATCACAGCACAGTTGAAAAATAAATGGCAAATAGAAATCCAAAATGGATGATGTTGAGAGACAGATGGGAGGGGTTGAATGGAGCTGAAGGGACTAATAGCAAGGTAAAACATGTAGAACATACAGGGTCTGTAAAATGTATATAGGTTCAGAACCTTTGTGAAATAGCACAGTTACAAATAGAATCAAACTGGATGGACATCAGAAATAGAGGAAGGACTAAAAACAATCAAAAATAACTATTGTAAAATAGACTGTGAATGTAAAATGTGTATAAGATGTATAAATTGAAGGTAAATGCCGAAGTGTTTATTAGTTTACTCCAATTGGGGGATCGGTGGTAGGGTTTGCAGGGAATAATAATAAAGGTATATTCTTTTAAAAAGTATGTATGTCTATATAGGTATGTGTATGCATATATGTATGCATGTGTGTATGGATATATATATATATTTACCCCAAAAATATATGGGGGATTGGAAATGATGCAGACCATTACATTGATGGAACCAATATTCTTTCTGCAATATTTAGCTGTTCCATCCCTTAAAAAAAAAAATTAAAAATAAAAAGCACCCCCACAACCCCTTGCATCAAGGTTGGGATGGTGTTCTTTGGCTTGCAAGCCTCCCCTTTTTCCACCAAACATAACAATGGTCATTATTGCCAAACAGTTCCAGAGGACATTTCTCCAAAAGTACGATCTTTGTCCCCTTTTGCAGTTGCAAACCATTGTTTGGCTATTTTATGGCGGTTTTGGAGCTGTGGCTTCTTCCTTGCTGAGCGGCCTTTTAGGTTATGTCGATATAGGACTCGTTTTACTGTGGATATAGATACTTTTGTACATGTTTCCTCCAGCATCTTCACAAGATCCTTTGCTGTTGTTCTGGGATTGATTTGCATTTTTCGCACCAAAGTACGTTCATTTCTAGGAGACAGAACGCGTCTCCTTCCTGAGCGGTGTGACGACTGCGTAGTCCCTTGGTGTTTATACTTGCGTACTATTGTTTGTACAAATGAACGTGGTACCTTCAGGCATTTGGAAATTGCTCCCAAGGATGAACCAGAATTGTAGAGGTCTACAATTTTTTTCAGAGGTCTTGGCTGATTTCTTTTAGATTTTCCCATGATGTCAAGCAAAGAGGCACTGAGTTTGAAGGTAGGCCTTGAAATACATCAACAGGTACACCTCCAATTGACTCCAATTATGTCAAATAGCCTATCAGAAGCTTCTAAAGCCATGACATATTTTCTGGATTTTTCCAAGCTGTTTAAAGGCACAGTCAACTTAGTGTATTCTGACCAACTGAAATTGTGATACAGGTCATTCTAATTGAAATAATCTGTCTGTAAACAATTATTGGAAAAGATTACTTGTGTCATGCACAAAGTAGAGTTTGATAACAAGAAATGTGTGGAGTGGTTGAAAAATGAGTTTCAATGACTCCAACCTAAGTGTATGTAAACTTCTGACTTCAACTGTATTACAGTAGTGGACCAAGTAGGTCAGAGGATGAACCCTACAAGGACGAATCTAAGACTTCTGTGTGTATGAATGTACGTATACAGAAGTGTGTGTGTTCCTTCTCGTCTGAATACACTGTTTTCAGCTCAACGCAGATCCATGTCAGAGATTTGATTAGAGTAAACTGATGCTTAACTAAATATTATTAGCATAATCGTACTTCATCAAATATCAGCTTTCATCTTGCCATTTCTGAGTGGGACCGTTAGAGAGCTAATGTAAGTCTGCTGATCCAGCCATGTCCCTGTTAATAGCTCATATGTTACAACTGTTATAAACGGGACCGATGCCACTAGGACTTCTTTCAATCTTTTCTTGCTTTAATTCCTTCACTCTTTTCTTCACTTTTTTGTGTGTTTTGTGACACGTTTCTGGGGTCACTCGAAAGGCTCGTTGGAGAAAATGATTGGAACCTCGACTCAAACGTAATTTAGAAAGCCTCAAACTCACCTACGGTACTCTCAACATAACTCACCTACGGTACTCTCAACATAACTCACCTACGGTACTCTCAACATAACTCACCTACGGTACTCTCAACATAACTCACCTACGGTACTCTCAACATGACTCACCCACGGTACTCTCAACATGACTCACCCATGACTCACCTCACGGTACTCTCAACATGACTCACCTCAACATGGTACTCTCAACATGACTCACCTCACCCATGGTACTCTCAACATAACATGACTCACCTACGTACTCTCAACATAACTCACCTACGGTACTCTCAACATGACTCACCTACGGTACTCTCAACATGACTCACCCATGGTACTCTCAACATGACTCACCCACGGTACTCTCAACATGACTCACCTACGGTACTCTCAACATAACTCACCTACGGTACTCTCAACATAACTCACCTACGGTACTCTCAACATAACTCACCCACGGTACTCTCAACATAACTCACCCACGGTACTCTCAACATAACTCACCAACGGTACTCTCAACATAACTCAACTCAAGGCATTTATTTCTGGGTTGAAAAATTCCAGGAACTTTCAATAAATTCACAGTTTTTTCCAAAATCTCGAGTGAGAATTCCCGGAATCAGGAGGGAATAAGCAGGAAATCCAGAATCCTCCAACAAAATAGTGAAAGTTTTGCAACCATAATCATGCCTAAGTATGTCTACCTAACAGTTCATGCAGTTGCTTTATTTTCATCTGGGTTGCTGTGATCATGTCTCTTAGAAAAGTAAATTAGAATTCTTAAAGTGGACTGTGATTCATCTGAGGGATGAGGCTTGTACCTGGGGAGGGGGTTGGTCCGTAGGGGCTTCTGAAACACCTGGGGAGCCAAGGCAAGAAGGCTGTCCCCTAGGCAATGTGCAAAGCAATATACAATATACCCAGAATGCAGTGCAGCTTTTATGTCAAGTATTCTCATTCCCTCGCTCGCTCTCTCTCTCTGAAGCTCAGGGTTGTTTCCTGCCACCAGCAACAACATTAAACACAACAATACCCTCAGGGGTGGCACCTGAGGGTAGTGCTGGGTCTGTCTGTCTGTCTGTCGGTCTGTCTGTGTATGTATGTGTGTGTGTGTGTGTCTGTCTGTCTGTCTGTCTGTCTGTCTGTCTGTCTGTCTGTCTGTCTGTCTGTCTGTCTGTCTGTCTGTCTGTCTGTCTGTCTGTCTGTCTGTCTGTCTGTCTGTCTGTCTGTCTGTCTGTCTGTCTGTCTGTCTGTCTGTCTGTCTGTGTGTGTGTGTGTGTGTGTGTGTGTGTGTGTGTGTGCGTGTGCGTGCCTTTCATCAAGTTCTATTGATATTGAATTTGTTTATATATGAATTTATTTGAAATGTTGAATGATTTATTTGACAAATAACATTCAGGTAGAACAAGTGGAGTATTGAGATCAGAGTGGGCTGGAGGCTATAGGTGTTTGTATTTTTAGATATTTGTACTGTATGTCATCATAATATCAGGCTGAGTTTCTGCCCTCAATACTGTAAGTGGAATGGTTTTTTAAATGTTTTTTATTATCGTTGTAAAGTTAATGTGCCAAAAGCCAGTCAGAATGATGATACTTACCTGCATAAATGTAGGTATTGTCTGAAATCTTTAGGATATATCAAAATCATAGCCTTTTTCTCTCTTTTGGAACAACAAATTAAAATCTTTAGCAGACAAGATAGTACAGTATGTTTATTCAGGTATAGTTAGTATACTGTACAGTATGGTTTATCAGGTGTAGTTAGAATACTGTAGAGTATGGTTTATCAGGTATAGTTAGAATACTGTACAGTATGGTTTATCAGGTATAGTTAGAATACTGTAGAGTATGGTTTATCAGGTATAGTTAGAATACTGTACAGTATGGTTTATCAGGTATAGTTAGAATACTGTACAGTATGGTTTATCAGGTATAGTTAGAATACTGTAGAGTACGGTTTATCAGGTATAGTTAGAATATTGTACAGAAAGGTTTATCAGGTATAGTTAGAAGGAACACTAAACCCTGACCAGAATGTATTATAAATCATACTGTAATCAGTGAGGAGCTATAGAGGATTTCAACTTGATCTTCCTGTATTGACGTTAACATGTCCTTGTGTGTGTGTGTGTGTGTGTGTGTGTGTGTGTGTGTGTGTGTGTGTGTGTGTGTGTGTGTGTGTGTGTGTGTGTGTGTGTGTGTGTGTGTGTGTGTACTGGTCTTCTGCTGTTATTGGGCCAAGCTAACAAATCAATACCTAGCAGTCCGGTGGGTCAAAGAGTAAACACACAGGCTTGCTGAACTCCATGCAGCCACTGCCACAGTCATTACACACACACACACACACACACACACACACACACACACACACACACACACACACACACACACACTTGCAAACTTCTTAATGCACAAAATAACTTTGTATAGATTTTTGTCTGCTTATCTTTAAAAAGTGCGGCAGAGACACATTTTCATGCAATACATAATATGTCTGCAGAGGATAGCCTTTATTAAAATGTACATTAAGTCTATTCTTTCAAAGGTTTTTCAACATAAGATTAAGTGAGTAGTTGAAAATATTTATAGCTAAACATGGCATTAAGTGGCATTGAGTAGACCTAAACTTGGCATTAATTATAGATAAACATGGCATTATGTATAGATACACATAGCATTATGTATAGATACACATAGCATTATGTATAGATACACATAGCATTATGTATAGATACACATAGCATTAATTATAGATACACATAGCATTAATTATAGATACACATAGCATTAAGTATAGATACACATAGCATTATGTATAGATAAACATAGCATTAATTATAGATACACATAGCATTATGTATAGATAAACATGGCTTAAAGTATAGATAAACATGGCTTAAAGTATGGATAAACATGGCTTAAAATATGGATAAACATGGCTTAAAGTATAGATAAACATGGCTTAAAGTATAGATAAACATGGCTTAAAGTATAGATAAACATGGCTTAAAGTATAGATAAACATGGCTTAAAGTATAGATAAACATGGCTTAAAATATGGATAAACATGGCTTAAAGTATAGATAAACATGGCTTAAAGCATAGATAAACATAGCATTATGTATAGATAAACATGGCTTAAAGTATAGATAAACATGACATTAAGTAAATATACATATACATTTCATTAAGTATATCTAAACATGGCATTAAGAGTAGATAAACATGACAGATGGTCAACAGAAATCCTCCTCTCTCTCTTTTCTTCTCCATCCCCGTCACACCTCCCCCTCTTTTGATCGACAGCAACACTTCCTGTAGCTGAAATGTGGTTTCCTCTCTTCCTTCCTCCCTCTGTCAGTTATTAACTCTCCCTCTCTCCTTGTCTCTCCATCCATCCTTCCTCCCTCTGTCAGTTAAAACCTGAGGGCCTGTGGCAGTATTCGGTAAATCGGATGACTGACGTGCGCAAAGTAAACTGCCTGTTACTCAGGCCCAGACGCTAGGATATGCATATAATTGATAGTATTCGATAGAAAACACTTGGAAGTTTCTAAAACTGAATTTCTGTGAATATAACTGAACTGATTTGGCAGGCGAACACCCAAGGAGAATCCATCTAGAATAAAACTTTTTTTGCTGTCTGCCCATCCAATGGAATACTTCCCAGATTGCAGTTCCTAGGGGTTACACTAGATATCAACAGTCTTTATAAAGAGTGTCAGGCTTATTTTTTTTTAAATTAGCTAGAAATCGTGGTTTTTCTAGGTGGCTCTCATTTTGGCTGTATTTAGTTATTAGTTATTTATCTCCGGTAATGAACATACTATTCTCTGTCTTAAATGTTATCGTTAATTTAAATATTAGGGTACCTAAGGATTGATTAGAAATGTTGTTTGACTTGTTCGGACAAAGTTTATTGGTAATTTTTGTGATTCATTTTGTATGCATTTTGAACGAGGGGAAACAGGTGGATTATTGAATGAAGCGCGCCAACTGACTTTTTGGGATATAAAGAAGGACTTTATCGAACAAAACAACCATTTAATGTGTAGCTGGGACCCTTGGGATTGCAAACAGAGCAAGATCTTCAAAGGTAAGTGATTTCTTTTAGTGCTATTTCTGACTTTCTTGACGCCTCTGCTTGTTTAGAAAATGTTTGTAATGCTTTTGTATGCGGGGTGCTGTCCTCAGATATTCGCATGGTGTGCTTTCGCCGTAAAGCCTTTTTGAAATCTGACAAAGCTGTTGGATTAACAAGACGTTAAGTTTTTAAACGATGTAAGGCACTTGCATTTTCATGAATGTTTAATATTACGGTTTTGTATTTTGAATTTGGCGCGCTCCGATTTCACCGGATGTTGTCGAATTTGATCCCGTTAACTTCTTGACGCTACCCATCCCTTAAGCGGAATAATTGTCATCAGCAACCGCTGAATAGCATAGCGCCTCAGTCAAATAATATTACTAAAAATATTAATATTCATGAAATCACAAGTGCAATATTGTAAAACATAGCTTAGCCTTTTGTTTACTTCTTATGGTATAGGGGACGCGTGCGTCCCACTTGGCCAAAAACCAGGGAAAATGCAGCGCGGCAAATTCAAATAAATTGACATAAAAATCTAACTTTCATTAAATCACACATGTAAGATACTCAATTAAAGCTACACTCGTTGTGAATCCAGCCAACATGTCAGATTTTAAAAAGGCTTTTCGCCGAAAGCATAAGATGCTATTATCTGATGATAGCACAACAGTAAACAAAGAGGGTAGCATATTTCAACCCTGCAGGCGCTACACAAAATGCAGAAATAAAATATAAAACATGCCTTACCTTTGACAAGCTTCTTTTGTCAAATTTTGCCAATTTTGTTCAATTGGTCCTTTTGTTTGATTAATTCCATCCATATATATCCAAAATGTCAATTTATTTGGCGCGTTTGATCCAGAAAAAAACAGCTTCCAAAATGCGGAACGTCACTACAAAATATTTCAAAAGTTGCCTATAAATTTTGCCAAAATATTTCAAACTTCTTTTCTTTTTCTTTTTTTTTCTTCTTCTTTTTTTACAACTTTAGGTATTTTTAAACGTTAACGGGATTTCCGCTCTAAGTTAATACCTCTCCCTCTCTTCTGGTCTCTCCATCCATCCTTCCTCCCTCTGTCCACAAACAATTATGTTAGGTTACCACCAACTCATAGAAAACCCAGCCATTTTTCCAGAGAGGAGTCACAAAAATCACAAATATAGATATAGATAAAATGTACTTATGGCTGCAGGGGCAGTATTGAGTAGCTTGGATAAAAGATGCCCAGAGGTGCCCAGAGTAAACGGCCTGCTCCTCAGTCCCAGTTGCTAATATATGCATATTATTATTTGTATTAGATATAAAACACTCTGAAGTTTCTAAAGCTGTTTGAATGATGGCTGTGAGTATAACAGAACTCACATGGCAGGCACAAACCTGAGAAGAAATCCAAACAGGAAGTGGGAAATCTGAGGTTGGTCGATTTTCAACCCAACCCCTGTTGAATACACAGACATTGGTTATGCTGCACTTCCTAAGACTTCCACTAGATGTCAACCGTCTTTAGAAACATGAATGAGGCTTCTACTGTGATGTGGAGCTGGATGGGAGCTGTTTGAGTCAGTGGTCTGGCAGAGAGCCAGGTCCTGGTCGCGTGCATTTCACATGATAGCGACCTGCGTTCCATGGCTTTTCTACAGACAATGGAATTCTCCGGTTGGAACGTTATTGAAGATTTATGATAACAACATCCTAAAGATTGATTCTATACTTAGTTTGAAATGTTTCTAAGACCTGTAATATAACTTTTTGAAGTTTTCGTCAGTTCGGCTGGACCTTATAGTATGTAACGGGCAGTTTATTTTGGGCATGCTTCTCATCCAGACATCGAAATACTGCCCTCAAGTCATAAGAAGTTTTAATTCCGCTCCCTCCCTCCTTGTCTCTCTATTCATCCATCCTTCCTCCCTATGTCAGTTAATACCTCTCCCTCTCTCCTTGTCTCTCTATTCATCCATCCTTCCTCCCTATGTCAGTTAATAACTCTCCCTCTCTCCTTGTCTCTCTATTCATCCATCCTTCCTCCCTATGTCAGTTAATACCTCTCCCTCTCTCCTTGTCTCTCCCTCCTTCTGTCCTTCCCCTGCTGTCAGTAGTGCTACCCTCCTCCTCCCTCTCTTCCCTCCTCCCTCTCTCAGTTGCTGCCAGCTGCTCAGTCGTGTCCTGGCCCAGCAGATGTCACAACTCAACCAGTTGGAAGACAGCAGGGGGGAGGGGATTGGATGGAGAGGAGTATGTAGCAGGAACGACAAGGGAAAGGAGAGGAGGAAAGTGTGGAGGGGAGGGGAGAGAGGAGAGAAGGCGGTTGGCGTATGGCAGGGAGACAGGGAAGTGTGTGAATGAGTACGACGTGTGTGTATGTGTGGCAGAGTGCCAGCTGTGCCATCTGTCTGCCTGGCAGGGCTGCTCTCATTAACACAGGGGTTAATAGGAGTGGCAGCTCAACGCTAGTGTCTAACATCACCCTCGGGACACACTGGAGAAGAGGGCTCAGTGTGGGTGTGTGTGTTGCCACATTGACACACAAATGGTTACAGCAACCTGCTTGGATTGATATTAACCCGGGCACGTGTGGTGTAAAGTACTACTCTGTGTGTGTGTGTTTGTCTTTCTTTGTGCACGTGCTTACGCGGGCGTGTGTTATTTTTGATGAATTACGACTTGCTGCTTTAATGATGTAGGAAGAATTGGGTTTACAAAACCAAAGACTACCGCCCTGGGGGCACCCACAAAACACACACACACACACAGGCCGAAGGATGGGGGTTGTAATTTGCATGTTATTACTACATACTCATAACTAATTGTGTTAGGCTTGGCTATTAGCTCTGAGTGACAGGTGGAGAAATCGAGAGGCAGTTTCAATAACACACACACACACCAATATCCTATTTGCCTGTCCGTCTCTCAACCCTGTACATTATCATCATAACACTCGGTTCTAAATGGAACCGCTTCCCTCATTTCTCCTCATGACATAATGTCATTTATTAATAAACACTATAATTTTCTGTCAATGTACAGCCCACATCAGGGCACGCTCCTAACAGACGGATAGCTGTGTCCCAAATTGCATTCCCACACAAAGCGACAAAACATATTAACCTATAACGAATGCTGTATAGTTTAGCGGGATACATTTTCTGCCCTTAACTTGCTTGTGCATTTATCGAGATTGCAGGGTGTACTTTTCTTAATTTGAAAATATGAAATTGCTACCCAATTTACTTGGAGAAAATGGTTTCATTGCATGTCAACAGGGGAATATGTTTCTCTTAATGTAGGCTCTTATTAAAAATGAAAAGTGAAAGAATACGCAGCCTACGGTTTCTTCTGTCATCCCTGTTTCTACCAGGCTAGTGGATAGCCTGAGTATTGGAGACTTCTGTGATAACATAACACAGGTGTAGAGGATGAAGTAAAGCTCTGAAGTCTGCCGCGGATACCCACATGACTACTGCCCCTGTGGCAGAGCTTGACTGGCATGCTGAAAGAGACAGACATGGTGTGTGCGTTGGTGCGTGTGTGTGTGCCCGTGTGTGCTTGTGTGCGTCCACGCACGTGCTTGTGTCAAGATAGACAGGCTCTCTTATCCCAGCATGTGAGAGTGTTTAAGCCCTGGGACAATCTGCAGTCCTTAGAAAAAAACGCCCTGTTTCACAAAATAGCTCCAAAATTGGCTGCACTTACTTCCTATTCAACAGCCCATTTCTCTATTCAGCTCTCTCATTTCAAACCTATCCCTTCTAAAGCACCCTGTTCCACGTTTCAGCTGGTTTTATGCTTCCGGAAATTTCTACCCGTAGAACGGCAGCTAGGTCAGAGAAGGTAATGAAATTGCAGATAATTGAGACAAAATTCTGGCTATTTGGGAAATGGTTTTTGAAAGTAACCCTCTAGCAATACGTAAAAAAAAGACAGAAACATTGGCACTTTTGAGATGTTGAGGACAAAAACGTTCATATAATTAGTGTCTTATGACTACTAATGTATAATATATGTTTTAATAACATGTACCACAATATGTGCTCTTTGCCTGGTGAAATATACAGAAATCAGCCTCGATTTTGTTCCTATAAGTCAGCTTCCTACTTCCCAGCATGTCGGTGATTCCTCATGAGTTTAGCAGCCTTCTCTGTTCTGTTTCATATCATCACCGAATGTCACTTCCCTCACATTTATCCTGTCTTTTTCTCAGTAGATGTGTGTGTGTGTGTGTGTGTGTGTGTGTGTGTGTGTGTGTGTGTGTGTGTGTGTGTGTGTGTGTGTGTGTGTGTGTGTGTGTGTGTGTGTGTGTGTGTGTGTGTCCGTGCAATATCTCTCGGCACATACCAATTCAGCATTATTTTAACATCTAAATTCTCTCTGAGCCTGGGGACTTTGGGAGAGTATATGTTTCATTGCTGTGTGATCTGTCCATTGCTCTTCCTCCCTCTTCTCTTAAGACACGTAAAGACAGCTGTCAAGCTCACAGACAGCTTCTGCAAATCTACATAGGTCTATTCCCACTGTAGGCAACTTGTTTGTGTGTGAAGGCCTACAGTATGTGTGTGTTTCACATCGGGTTTAGAGTGAAGATAACCCTATCCATGCCTGCATTGTTTTGAGCATTATTTTTGTAATGACATTATGAGGTCAACATGGGTACAGGAGGATGACTTCTCTTGACAGTCTCTCTCTGCTGCAACCATAGACCCCTTAACCCTGAAGTAGAACAAGGAGTCAGCTGAGGTCTGGAGACAGAACCATCCTCAGTCTGGAGAGAGACATCAAGACCTGAGAACTAGAGACAGAACCATCCTCAGTCTGGAGAGAGACATCAAGACCTGAGAACTAGAGACAGGACCATCCTCAGTCTGGAGAGAGACATCAAGACCTGAGAACTAGAGACAGGACCATCCTCAGTCTGGAGAGAGACATCAAGACCTGAGAACTAGAGACAGGACCATCCTCAGTCTGGAGAGAGACATCAAGACCTAAGAATTAGAGACAGGACCATCCTCAGTCTGGAGAGAGACATCAAGACCTAAGAATTAGAGACAGAACCATCCTCAGTCTGGAGAGAGACATCAAGACCTGAGAACTAGAGACAGGACCATCCTCAGTCTGGAGAGAGACATCAAGACCTGAGAACTAGAGACAGGACCATCCTCAGTCTGGAGAGAGACATCAAGACCTGAGAACTAGAGACAGGACCATCCTCAGTCTGGAGAGAGACATCAAGACCTAAGAATTAGAGACAGGACCATCCTCAGTCTGGAGAAATACATCAAGACTGGAGAATAACACAGACAGTGAGAATAAGGTTTGGAGGAGGGGAAAGTGGACGCACACACAGACACACACAGACACACACGGACACACACACACACACACACACACACACTCACACTCACAGATGAACTGAGGTATGGAGGAGATACAGAGAGGAGACAAAGCATGTTTTGAAATGCAACCATTGTCTTTTTTGTTCTTGTCTCGGCAATTCCTTATTCCTTGATACCATGGATGTAACTGTTTTCTTGTTGTAGTGTTTTTTCCTGGATGTGGTCGTTTTTACGATATTACTGTGGCGGTGTAGCCAACTGCGCTACATGTGTTGTGTGTTAAATTGTGTGTTCTGTTTGGATGAATGACAAACACATTCAGACCCCAGGTTACAAAATGGCCGCCCAGATTAAACCAGGGTGTTTTACTGCTTTCCCACACCTCCTCATGAAGTCTCACTAAATTACACACACCACTGTGTTATTAACTGCGTGGGGCTAGTGCTAACACGCTATATACACACATGCGTGTATACACACACACACAACACTTGTGTTAAATCAAAGTACTTAGCTTGTTGATTGCGTGTGTGTTTGTGTGGTGATTTAACCCCTTTGAACGTTCCTAGACGTTCCAGGGTAGCAGTGATGTGGTGTATATCTTCAGCGCCAGGTGTCTGCTCCACAGTACCTCCAGAGAGGGAAGGGAACAGATATCACTGAGAGATACATCACCATCACCAAGCTACACACACAGATACATCACCATCACCAAGCTACACACACAGATACATCACCATCACCAAGCTACACACACAGATACATCACCATCACCAAGCTACACACACAGATACATCACCATCACCAAGCTACACACACAGATACATCACCATCACTAAGCTACACACACAGATACATCTATGGCAATAGGAGGGGACAGACACACACGCAAAGATAATGGTTACACACACATGTACATGCAGCTTCCGAACAGAAGGATAGAGTAAGAGAACTACAACAGGTGGTGTAGAAACAGGAACTGAGGAAAGCAGAAGAGGAGCAAAGTAAGAAAAGAGGAAGACAAAAGGAAAGAGAAGCAGAGGAACAGAGGAAGAGGAGAGAAGGAAAGAGAAGCAGAGGAACAGAGGAAGAGGAGAGAAGGAAGGAGAAGCAGAGGAACAGAGGAAGAGGAGAGAAGGTAAGAGGAGCAGAGGAAGAGGAGAGAAGGAAATAGGAGCAGAGGAAGAGAGAAGAGGAGAGAAGGTAAGAGAAGCAGAGGATGAGGAGAGAAGGAAAGAGGAATAGAGGAAGAGGATAGAAGGTAAGAGGAACAGAGGAAGAGGATAGAGGGTAAGATGCGCAGAGGAAAAGGAGAGAAGAAAAGAGGAGCAGAGGAAGAGAGAAGAGGAGAGAAGGAAAGAGGAGCAGAGGAGAGGGAAGAACGAAAGAGGAAGCAGAGGAAGAGGAGAGGAGAGACAGCATGACAAGCACAGAAAAAAAGTGAAGCATAGTGGAAGAAGAGAGAGGAGGAACGAGAGAATGTGAGAAGAAGGCAGACATTTTGAATGCTGAGATCAGGTTTGAGGTGGACATTTTGAGTGCTGTGATCAGGGGTGAGGCAGACATTTTGAAAGCTGAGATTAAGGGTGAGGCAGACATTTTGAATGCTGAGATCAGGGTTGAGGCAAACATTTTGAAAGCTGAGATTAGGGGTGAGGCAGACATTTTGAATGCTGAGATCAGGGTTGAGGCAAACATTTTGAATGCTGAGATCAGGTTTGAGGTGGACATTTTGAGTGCTGTGATCAGGGGTGAGGCAGACATTTTGAATGCTGAGATCAGGGTTGAGGCAAACATTTTGAATGCTGAGATCAGGTTTGAGGTGGACATTTTGAGTGCTGTGATCAGGGGTGAGGCAGACATTTTGAATGCTGAGATCAGGGTTGAGGCAAACATTTTGAATGCTGAGATCAGGGTTGAGGTAGACCTTTTGAATTCTGAGATCAGGGTTGAGGTAGATAAGGTTAGTTAACTTTTTTACCCTTAGGCACAGATCTTGGATCAGCTTACCAAACTGCTACTCCTTGTATATAGCCTCATTATTGTTATTTTATTGCAACTTTTTATTTAGCAACTATTTGTCTTACTTTTTAACTCTGTATTGCTGGGAATGGGCTCGTAAGTTAGCACTCCATGCTAATGTCTACACATGATGTATTCAAGACATGTGAGCAATACAACTTTATTTTGGTTTATTTAGAAATATAACTCATATCTTCAATTTTGAGTGTTAATTGGCAAAGGTAAGTGTTTTAGAAACTTCAGTCTGATACTATATAGAAATCAAAACGTTTTGGCTGCATGTGACTCTGTCAGAGGATTTGAGAAAGTCACATTTGTGGTGTTCCGCTGGAGACAATGACATGTCCTCTTTAATCTGTTTATAAGACATGTTTTGTTTGGGACATCGTAATTCTCCACACGTGTAATAAAGGATCCGACCCTTTTCTTTTCTGTGTCTGAAATGTCATACCCAAATCAAACTGTCTGTAGCTGAGAACCTGAAGCAAGGATATGATAATTATTTATACCATTTGAAAGGAAACACTTTGACATTTGTGGAAATGTGAAATGAATGTAGGAGAATATAACACATTAGATTTGGTAAAATATGTTTTTTTCTCTTTTTGTTCCATCATCTTGGGAAAGGCCTTAATATATTATTCCAGTTTAGGAACAATCTCAATTTTGGACACTAGATTTTTTTATTTTACCTTTAGGCAAGTCAGTTAAGAACAAATTCATATTTTCAATGATGGCCTAGGAACAGTGGGTTAACTGCCTGTTCAGGGGCAGAACGACAGATATGTACCTTGTCAGCTCGGGGATTTGAACTTGCAACCTTTCGGTTACTAACCGCTAGGCTACCCTGCCGTGTATGTGCAAAGTTTAGACTGATCCAATGAACCATTGCATTACTGTTCAAAATGTATCAAGTGTATCCAAATGTGCCTCATTGGTTTATTGATACATTTTCAAGTACATAACTGTGCACTTTCCTCAAACAATAGCGTGGTATTCTTTCACTATAATAGCTAGTGTAAATAGGACAGTGCAGTTAGATTAACAATAATTTAATCTTTCTGCCCATATCAAATATATGTATGTCCTGGGAACTGTACTTGTTACTTACAATGTCATTCTAATCACATTAGCTCACGTTCACTCAATTGTCCCGTGGGGGGAGGGGGGGGGGGCACCCTGATCGGGAGTTAAATTCTAACACCACGTGTGTGTTAAATAGACTTATTTGGAAAAAGTCAAGGACGGAAGGCTGCATGACTTTAACAAATTGCAGAGATATTTTCACTTAAAGTTCATATGAAATGATAATTACTGCCTCAGCGCTTCTAGTGTTAAACGTAGGGAAGAAAACAGTTAACTGAGTGTCTAGGGGCAACTGTACCACCCTGAGATCACCTGAGGTAGGAGTAAGTCTTTCAACCACTAGAGAGTACAGCCACAATGTCAAAATGGGTTAGGGTACAGCATAAGGTTAGCAGTGTGGTTAAAGTTATTATAGTGTTAGGTTTAAAAATCACATTTTAAGTAGATCAGTTGTAGAACTAGGAGTGGATTATGACTTTGTGGCTGTGGTAACTAGTGATGACCCAGCTAATGTGGGAGCTTTCCCTTTCCCTCCCTTTCTCTCCCTTTCTCTCCCTTTATCTCCCTTTCTCTCATTTTCTCTCCCTTTCTCTCCCTTTCTCTCCCTTTCTCTCCCTTTCTCTCCCTTTCTCTCCCTTTCTCTCCCTTTCTCTCCCTTTCTCTCCTTTTCTCTCATTTTCTCTCATTTTCTCTCCCTTTCTCTCCCTTTCTCTCCCTTTCTCTCATTTTCTCTCCCTTTCTCTCCCTTTCTCTCCCTTTCTCTCCCTTTCTCCCCTTTCTCTCCTTTTCTCTCCCTTTCTCTCCTTTTCTCTCCCTTTCTCTCCTTTTCTCTCCCTTTCTCTCCCTTTCTCTCCCTTTCTCTCCCTTTCTCTCATTTTCTCTCCCTTTCTCTCCCTTTCTCTCATTTTCTCTCCCTTTCTCTCCCTTTCTCTCCCTTTCTCTCCTTTCTCTCCCTTTCTCCCTTTCTCTCCTTTTCTCTCATTTTCTCTCCCTTTCTCTCCCTTTCTCTCATTTTCTCTCCCTTTCTCTCCCTTTCTCTCCTTTTCTCTCCCTTTCTCTCCCTTTCTCTCCCTTTGTTTCTCTCCATCTTTGTCCCTAGAATGTAGTTAATGTCCCATGTACCTTCACTTCACTCACACATTTAATGCATTTTTCATGATCCCCTCCCTTAATGGACTATGCGATGGAATAATCACCATCACGTCAAGACATGGACAGTAGTGTCATTAGGAATATTAGAAAGCTGCTGTGTATTTGAATAAATAATGTGACAACATGTGTACTGCCTTTAGGGTGCAATCTTAATCCACTCTCTCTCTCTCTCTCTCTCTCTCGCTCTCTCTCTCTCTCGCTCGCTCTCTCTCTCTCTTTCTCTCTCTCCCAGTAAACATTACACATATAGAAGTTTCAAAACAATAAAGACAAATGTCATATTATGTCTACATACAGTGTTGTAACAATGTACAAATGGTTAAAGTACCCAAGGGAAAACAAATAAGCATAAATATGAGTTGTATTTACAATGGTGTTTGTTCTTCACTGGTTGCCCTTTTCTCATGGCAACAGGTCACACATATTGCTGCTGTGATATTTCACCCAGTAGATATGGGAGTTTATCAAAATTGGGTTTGTTTTCAAATTCTTTATGGATCTGAGGGAAATATGTGTCTCTAATATGGTCACACATTGAGCAGGAGGTTAGGAACTGCAGCTCAGTTTCCACCCTATTTTGTGGGCAGTGTGCACATAGTCTGTCTTCTCTTGAGAGCCAGGTCTGCCCACAAATTCTTATTTCCAATAACAGCGGGTTACCTGCCTGTTCAGGGGCAGAACGAACAACAGATTTGTACCTTGTCAGCTCAGGGGTTTGAACTTACAACCTTCCGGTTAGAAGTCCACCACTCTAACCACTAGGCCACCCTGCCACAGACTATGCTCACTGAGTCTGTACATAGTCAAAGCTTTCTTTAAGTTTTCCTTACCTCTCTCTCCCTCCCTATTTGTTCCCTTAACTGTTAGTTTGAAGGTCCGGATAGTCAAGGTTAAAATGGTTAGGATCACATCTGTTCTTCTGAAATCCCCACACTTGTATTATATTCTAGTATGGCCAGATCACAACCTTGGCATGACTCACAATACCTTCTCAACCTCTTGGTCAGCCAATTACACGCTCAATGTCACTAGGATTAGACACTCAGTGACATAAAAGTGTAACATTGCTGCAACATCATCATCATGAAAGGAGGCAGTGAATTAGTTATTTTTTCCTTCGTGTTGTTGCTTCCTCTTGATATTGTAACATCTATGTTATTGCATAGGCAGGTACATGATGCCTCATAACTGCGTCATACCATTCAATCGAAAATTGTTCCACCTTGCTCATGGACAGAATTGTTCCACCTTGCTCATGGACAGAATTGTTCCGCCTTGCTCATGGACAGAATTGTTCCACCTTGCTCATGGACAGAATTGTTCCACCTTGCTCATGGACAGAATTGTTCCACCTTGCTCATGGACAGAATTGTTCCACCTTGCTCATGGACAGAATTGTTCCACCTTGCTCATGGACAGAATTGTTCCACCTTGCTCATGGACAGAATTGTTCCGCCTTGCTCATGGACAGAATTGTTCCACCTTGCTCATGGACAGAATTGTTCCACCTTGCTCATGGACAGAATTGTTCCACCTTGCTCATGGACAGAATTGTTCCACCTTGCTCATGGACAGAATTGTTCCACCTTGCTCATGGACAGAATTGTTCCACCTTGCTCATGGACAGAATTGTTCCACCTTGCCAGCTCTAGGCCTAACAGGCCCGGCTGCTAGGCTACACTCTGCCACGAGGCCTGGTGGCTGTGCTTTAAACAACAACATGTGAACATTTTCTTGAGGGCGTTATTGAAATCTCACTCCTCTCCATTTTATAAGAGCATTATCTCAATTTGAATCACTGGACTCGAGTCTGGACTTCTTAAATATAAATATGATATGTAACTGTATAAAGACTGAGAATATGATGTTTCATTAGTCATTACATTTGGTTGGGTGAATCAGATTTGACCACTTCCTCCCTTTGTGAACAGCAAGCCTTGGTTTTATTTAGCTTTATATGACAAATGGTCAGGAAGATGCAGTTGGATTCATGAATAAGGATTGGTCAGGAAGATGCAGTTGGATTCATGAATGAGGATTGGTCAGGAGGATGCAGTTGGATTCATGAATAAGGATTGGTCAGGAGGATGCAGTTGGATTCATGAATAAGGATTGGTCAGGAGGATGCAGTTGGATTCATGAATAAGGATTGGTCAGGATGATGCAGTTGGATTCATGAATAAGGATTGGTCAGGAGGATGCAGTTGGATTCATGAATAAGGATTGTTCAGGAGGATGCAGTTGGATTCATGAATAAGGATTGGTCAGGAGGATGCAGTTGGATTCATGAATAAGGATTGGTCAGGAGGATGCAGTTGGATTCATGAATAAGGATTGTTCAGGAAGATGCAGTTAGATTCATGAATAAGGATTGGTCAGGAGGATGCAGTTGGATTCATGAATAAGGATTGGTCAGGAGGATGCAGTTGGATTCATGAATAAGGATTGGTCAGGAGGATGCAGTTGGATTCATGAATAAGGATTGTTCAGGAGGATGCAGTTGGATTCATGAATAAGGATTGGTCAGGAAGATGCAGTTGGATTCATCAATAAGGAAGTGATTTTGAAGGGTGTGGTGACATATAAAACATATTCTTGCAGTACCATTGTGGTTCACCATTTCAGAGTTTCATCTTGCTGGAAGAGGAGATGTATTTTTTTTTAAAATATTTTGTTCTGAAAATACTAAAGGTATTCAGCTTCCTGTCTGTTTAGTCTCTGTCTTTGTCTCTTTCTCACAAAATCTCACCCTCTTCATATTTCTGCTCTTCATCGCTCTCCTTTTCATCTCTCTCATATTCCTCCTCTATTTCTCCTCTTCGTCTCTCTCCTCTTCATGTCTCTCACCTTCATATCTCCTCTTCATCTCTCTCTCCCCTTCATCTCTCCTCTTCATCTCTCTCTCCCCTTCATCTATCCTCTTCATCTCTCCCCTTCATCTCTCAACTTCATTTCTCACACCTTCATCTCTCTCCTCTTCAAATCTCTCCTCTTTGACTCCTCTCTTCATCTCTCTCCCCTTCATCTCTCCTCTTTGTCTCTCCTCTTCATCTCTCCTCTTTGTCTCTCCTCTTCATCTCTCTCCCCTTCATCTCTCTCCTCTTCATCTCTCCTCTTTGTCTCTCCTCTTCATCTCTCCTCTTTGTCTCTCCTCTTCATATCTCCTCTTCATCTCTCTCCCTTCATCTCTCTCCCCTTCATCTCTCTCCTCTTCATGTCTCTCCTCTTCATCTCTCTCCTCTTCATCTCTCTCCTCTTCCTGTCTCTCCTCTTCATCTCTCTCCTCTTCATCTCTCCTCTTCATCTCTCTCCTCTTCATCTCTCTCCTCTTCATCTCTCTCCCCTTCATCTCTCCTCTTCATCTCTCTCCTCTTCATCTCTCCTCTTTGTCTCTCCTCTTCCTGTCTCTCCTCTTCATCTCTCTCCTCTTCAATTATCTCCCCTTCATCTCTCTCCCCTTCATCTCTCTCCTCTTCAATTATCTCCTCTTCATCTCTCCCCTTCATCTCTCTCCTCTTCATCTCTCTCCTCTTCCTGTCTCTCCTCTTCCTGTCTTCATCTCTCTTTATCGCTCTCCTCTTCCTGTCTCTCCTCTTCATCGCTCTACTCTTCTATCTCTCCTCTTCATCTCTCTCCTCTTCATCTCTCTCTTTGTCTCTTCCTGTCTCTCCTCTTTATCGCTCTACTCTTCCTGTCTCTCCTCTTCATCTCTCTACTCTTCATGTCTCTACTCTTCCTGTCTCTCCTCTTCATTTCTCTACTCTTCCTGTCTCCTCTCTCCTCTTCATCTCTCTCCTCTTCACTCTTCCTCTCTCCTCTTCATTTCTCTCCTCTTCCTGTCTCTCCTCTTCATCTCTCTCCCTTCATCTCTCTCCTCTTCATCATGTCTTCATCTTCTCTCTCCCCTTCATCTCTCTCCTCTTCATCTCTCTCCTCTTCATGTCTCTCCTCTTCCTGTCTCTCCCCTTCATCTCTCTCCTCTTCATCTCTCTCCTCTTCATCTCTCTCCTCTTCCTGTCTCTCCTCTTCATCTCTCTCCCCTTCATCTCTCTCCTCTTCATCTGTCTCCTTTTCCTGTCTCTCCTCTTCATCTCTCTCCCCTTCATCTCTCTCCTCTTCCTGTCTCTCCTCTTCATCTCTCTCCCTTCATCTCTCTCCTCTTCATCTCTCTCCTTCATCTCTCTCCCCTTCATCTCTCTCCTCTTCATCTCTCTCCTCTTCATCTCTCTCCTCTTCCTGTCTCTCCTCTTTATCTCTCTACTCTTCATCTCTCTCCCCTTCATCTCTCTACTCTTCATGTCTCTCCTCTTCATCTCTCTCCTCTTCATCTCTCTACTCTTCATGTCTCTCCTCTTCATCTCTCTCCCCTTCATCTCTCTCCTCTTCATGTCTCTCCTCTTTATCTCTCTACTCTTCATCTCTCTCCCCTTCATCTCTCTCCTCTTCCTGTCTCTCCCCTTCATGTCTCTCCTCTTCATCTCTCTCCCCTTCATGTCTCTCCCCTTCATCTCTCTCCCCTTCATCTCTCTCCTCTTCATGTCTCTCCTCTTTATCTCTCTCCTCTTCATCTCTCTCCTCTTTATCTCTCTCCCCTTCATCTCTCTCCCCTTCATGTCTCTCCTCTTCCTGTCTCTCCTCTTTATCGCTCTACTCTTCCTGTCTCTCCTCTTTATCGCTCTACTCTTCCTATCTCTCCTCTTCATCTCTCTCCCCTTCATGTCTCTCCTCTTCCTGTCTCTCCTCTTTATCGCTCTACTCTTCCTGTCTCTCCTCTTCATCTCTCTACTCTTCATGTCTCTACTCTTACTGTCTCTCCTCTTCATCTCTCTACTCTTCCTGTCTCTCCTCTTCATCTCTCTCCTCTTCATCTCTCTCCTCTTCATCTCTCTCCCCTTCATCTCTCTCCTCTTCATGTCTCTCCCCTTCATCTCTCTCCCTTCATCTCTCTCCTCTTCATCTCTCTCCTCTTCATCTCTCTCCTCTTCCTCTCTCCTCTTTATCTCTCTTCTTCTCTCTCTCTCCCCTTCATCTCTCTCTCTCTTCCTGTCTCTCCTCTTCATCTCTCTCTCCTCTTCATCTCTCTACTCCTTCATGTCTCTCCTCTTCATCTCTCTCCCTTCATCTCTCTCCTCTTCTGTCTCTCATCTCTTCCCTTCTCTCTCTACTCTTCATCTCTCTCCCCTTCATCTCTCTCCTCTTCCTGTCTCTCCCCTTCATGTCTCTCCTCTTCATCTCTCTCCCCTTCATGTCTCTCCCCTTCATCTCTCTCCCTTCATAGCTCTCTCTTCGCTCTCTCTCCTCTGTCTCTCCTCTTCATCTCTCTGCCCTTCATCTCTCTCCTCTTCATCTTTCTACTCTTCATGTCTCTCCTCTTCATCTCTCCTCTTCATCTCTCTCCTCTTCATCTCTCTCTTCATCTCTCTCCCCTTCTTCTCTCTCTTTGTCTCTTCATCTATCTCCCTTCATCTCTCTCCCTTCATCTCTCTCCTCTTCATCTCTCTCCTCTTCTTGTCTCTCCTCTTCCTGTCTCTCCCTTCATCTCTCTCTCTTCATCTCTCTCCTCTTCATCATCTCCTCTTCCTGTCTCTCCTCTTCATCTCTCTCCCTTCATCTCTCTCCTCTTCATCTCTCTCCTTTTCCTCTCTCTCCTCTTCATCTCTCTCCTCTTCATCTCTCTCCTCTTCCTGTCTCTCCTCTTCATCTCTCTACCCTTCATCTCTCTCCTCTTCATCTCTCTCCCCTTCATCTCTCTCCTCTTCATCTCTCTCCTCTTCATCTCTCTCCTCTTCATCTCTCTCTCTCTCTTCATCTTCCTGTCTCTCTCTCTTTATCTCTCTACTCTTCATCTCTCTCCCCTTCATCTCTCTACTCTTCAAGTCTCTCCTCTTCATCTCTCTCCTCTTCATCTCTCTACTCTTCATGTCTCTCCTCTTCATCTCTCTCCCCTTCATCTCTCCTCTTCATGTCTCTCCTCTTCATCTCTCCTCTTCATCTCTCTCCCCTTCATCTCTCTCCTCTTCCTGTCTCTCTCCTTCATGTCTCTCCTCTTCATCTCTCTCATCTCTTCATGTCTCTCCCCTTCATCTCTCTCCCCTTCATCTCTCTCCTCTTCATGTCTCTCCTCTTTATCTCTCTCTCTTCATCTCTCTCCTCTTTATCTCTCTCCCCTTCATCTCTCTCCCCTTCATCTCTCTCCTCTTCCTGTCTCTCCTCTTCATCTCTCCTCTTCCTGTCTCTCCTCTTTATCGCTCTACTCTTCCTATCTCTCCTCTTCATCTCTCTCCCCTTCATGTCTCTCCTCTTCCTGTCTCTCCTCTTTATCGCTCTACTCTTCCTGTCTCTCCTCTTCATCTCTCTACTCTTCATGTCTCTACTCTTCCTGTCTCTCCTCTTCATCTCTCTACTCTTCCTGTCTCTCCTCTTCATGTCTCTCCTCTTCATCTCTCTACTCTTCATCTCTCTCCTCTTCCTGTCTCTCCTCTTCATCTCTCTCCCCTTCATCTCTCTCCTCTTCATCTCTCTCCTCTTCATCTCTCTCCCCTTCATCTCTCTCCTCTTCATCTCTCTCCTCTTCATGTCTCTCCTCTTCCTATCTCTCCCCTTCATCTCTCTCCTCTTCATCTCTCTCCTCTTCATCTCTCTCCTCTTCCTGTCTCTCCTCTTCATCTCTCTCCCCTTCATCTCTCTCCTCTTCATCTGTCTCCTTTTCCTGTCTCTCCTCTTCATGTCTCTCCTCTTCATCTCTCTACTCTTCATCTCTCTCCTCTTCCTGTCTCTCCTCTTCATCTCTCTCCCCTTCATCTCTCTCCTCTTCATCTCTCTCCCCTTCATCTCTCCCCTTCATCTCTCTCCTCTTCATCTCTCTTCATCTCTCTCCCTTCTCTCTCCTCTTCCTGTCTCTCCTCTTTATCTCTCTCCTCTTCCTCTCTCTCCTCTTCATCTCTCTACTCTTCAAGTCTCTCCTCTTCATCTCTCTCCTCTTCATCTCTCTACTCTTCTGTCTCTCCTCTTCATCTCTCTCCTCTTCATCTCTCTCCTTCATCTCTCTCCTCTTCATGTCTCTCTTTATCTCTCTCCTCTTCATCTCTCCTCTTCATCTCTCTCCTCTTCCTGTCTCTCCTCTTCATCTCTCCTCTTCATCTCTCTCCTCTTCATGTCTCTCCCTTTCATCTCTCTCCCCTTCATCTAATCTACTCTTCATGTCTCTGTATAATCTTCATCTATATCTGTTTCATCATCTAATAAATATTTATCTGTAAATATTTTCATGTCTCTCATTTCATCTATCTAATGCTTGATGTCTCTCCTCTTCCATCTCTCCTCTTTATCGCTCTACTCTTCCTGTCTCCTATTTATCTATCAGTGTGTAATATTTCCCTCATTACTCTTCATGTCTCTCCCTCTTCCTTCATCTCTCCTTCTTCATCTCTCTCCTCTTCCTCTCTCTCCTCTTCATCTCTCTCTCTCCTCTTCATCTATCTCCTCTTCATCTCTCTCCTCTTCATCTCTCTCCTCTTCATGTCTCTCCTCTTCATCTCTCTCCTCTTCATCTCTCCTCTTCTTATCTCTCTATCTCTTCATGTCTCTCCTCTTCATCTCTCTCCTCTTCATCTCTCTCTCTTCAATTATCTCCTCTTCATCTCTCTCCTTCATCTCCTCTTCCCTTCATCTCCTCTTCATGTCTCTTCCTTCATCTCTCTCTTCTTCTTCATCTCTCCTTCATCCCTTCATGTCTCTCCTCTTCATCTCTCTACTCTTCTTTATCGCTCTCCTCTTCCTGTCTCTCCTCTTCATCTCTCTCCTCTTCCTATCTCTCCTCTTCATCTCTCTCCTCTTCCTGTCTCTCCTCTGTCTCATTCTACTCTTCCTGTCTCTCTTCTTCATCTCTCTCTCTTCCTATCTCTTTTCTTCATCTTTCCTCTTGTATATGTCTGTTTATGTAATATATCTTCCTGTCTCTCCTCTTCATGTGTCTTTCCTTCCAAATGTCTCTACTCTTCATCTCTCCTCTTCATCTCTCTCCTCTTCATCTCTCTCCTCTTCATCTCTCCTCTTCATCTCTCTCCCTTCATCTCTCTCTCTCTTCATGTCTCTCCTCTTCATCTCTCTCCTCTTCATGTCTCTCCCCTTCATCTCTCTCTTCTCTCTCATCATGTCTCTCCTCTTCATCTCTCTCTTCATGTCTCTCCTCTTCATCTCTCTCCCCTTCATTTCTGTCTCTTTTCTCCTCTTATAATGTCTCTCCTCTTCATCTCTCTCTCCTCTTCTTCTCCTCTCTCTCCTCTTCATCTCTCTCCCCTTCATGTGTCTCTGCTCTTCCCTTCATCTCTCTTCCTCTTCATCTCTCTCTCTTCATCTCTCTCCTCTTCCTGTCTCTCCTCTTTATCTCTCAAATATACTCTTAGATATATCTCTCCCCTTCATCTCTACTCTTCCTGTCTCTCCTCTTCATGTCTCTCCTCTTCATCTCTCTCTCTTCATCTTTCAAATATCTCTTCATCTCTTCTCCCTCCCTTCATCTCTCTACTCTTCATGTCTCTCCTCTTCATCTCTCTCCTCTCTTCATCTCTCTCTCCTCTTCATCTCTCTCTTCTCTCTCCCCTTCTCTCCTCTTCATCTCTCCTCTTCATCTCTCTCCTCTTCATGTCTCTCCTTCATCTCTCTCCTCTTCATCTCTCTCCTCTTCATGTCTCTCCTCTTCATCTCTCTCCTCTTCATCTCTCTCCTCTTCATCTCTCCTCTTCATCTCTCTCCCCTTCATGTCTCTCCTCTTCCTGTCTCTCCTCTTTTTCATCTCTCCTCTTCATCTCTCTCCTCTTCATCTCTCCTTCTGTCTCTCCTCTTCATCTCTCTCCCCTTCATCTCTCTCCTCTTCCTGTCTCTCCTCTTTTCAATCTCCTTCTTCCTGTCTCTCCTCTTCATCTCTCTGCCTTCATCTCTCTCCTCTTCATCTTTCTCCTCTTCATCTCTCTCTTTATCTGTCTCTCCTCTTCCATGTCTCTCCTCTTTTCGCTCTACTCATCTTCATCTACTCTTCTCCTCTCTTCCTGTCTCTCTTCTTCATCTCTCTCCCTGTTCTCTCTCTCCTCTTCATCTCTCTCCCCTTCATCTCTCTCCTCTTCATCTCTCCTCTTCATCTCTCTCTCTTCATGTCTCTCCTCTTTATCTCTCTCCCCTTCGTCTCTCTCCTCTTATGTCTCTCCTCTTTATCTCTCTCTCTTCTGTCTCCTCTTATCTCTCTCTCTTCATCTCTCTCCTCTTCATCTCTTCTCTCCCTTCCTGTCTCTCCTCTTCATCTCTCTCCCTTCTCTCTCTTCATCTCTCCTCTTCATCTCTCTCCCTTCATGTCTCTCTCTTCCTGTCTCTTCATCTCTCTTCTGTCTTCCTCTTCATCTTTCTCCTCTTCATCTCTCTCCCCTTCATCTCTCTCTCTTCCTTCATCTTCTCTCTACTCTTCATCTCTCTCTTCATCTCCTCCTTCATCTCTCCCCTTCATCTCTCTCTGTCTCTCCTCTTCATCTCTCTACTCTTCATGTCTCTCCCCTTCATCTCTCTCTATCTCCTCTTCTTCTCCTCTTCATCTCTCTCTTCATCTCTCTCTACTCTTCATGTCTCTCCTCTTCATGTCTCTCTCTTTATCTCTCTCCTCTTCATCTCTCTCCTCTTCATCTCTCTCCTCTTCTTCTGTCTCTCTTCCTGTCTCTCCTCTTTATCGCTCTCTCTTCCTGTCTCTCTTCATCTCTCTCCTTCTATCTCTCTCCTCTCATCTCTCTCCTTCATGTCTCTCCTCTTCCTGTCTCTACTCTTCATCTCTTCTCCCCTTCATCTCTCTACTCTTCTGTCTCTCCTCTTCATCTCTCTCTCTGTCTAACCTCTTCATGTCTCTCCTCTTCATCTCTCTCCCCTTCATCTCTCTCCTCTTCATGTCTCTCTCTATATTTCTCATCATCTCTCCTCTTCATCTCTCTCTCTTCATCTCTCTCCTCTTCTGTCTCTCCTCTTCCTGTCTCTCTTCATCTCTCATCTCTTCTCTCTCTTCATCTCTCTCCCTTCATCTCTCTCTTCCTTCATCTCTCTCCTCTTCATCTCTCTGCCCTTCTTCTCCTCTTCTCTTCTCTACTCTTCATGTCTCTTCTTCATCTCTCTACTCTTCATCTCTCTCCTCTTCCTGTCTCTCCTCTCTTCATCTCTGTCTACTCTTCATCTCTCTTCTTCATCTCTCTCTTCATCTCTCTCCTCTTCCTGTCTCTCTCTCTTTCATCTCTCTCCCCTTCATCTCTCACTCTTCATCTCTCTCCTCTTCCATCTCTCTCCTCTTCCTGTCTCTGAGTATCTCTCTACTCTTCATCTCTCTCCCCTTCATCTCTCTACTCTTCTGTCTCTATATTCATGTCTCTCCTAATCTTTCCTTCATGTCTTCATCTCTCCTTCATCTCTCTTCCTGTCTCTCCTCTTTCTATCTCCCCTTCATCTCTCTCTTCCTGTCTCTCTTATAAAGTATATATACTTATGTTTCATATATGTAAATATTTAAATATCTTCATTAAATATATATTCTATTTAGTAATATTTATTTAAATATATATATCATAATCTTCATTTCGTTTCCTTCCTATTATTTCCAAATATATATATATTTTGATAATATTCATCTTTTTAAATATATATCCCCTTCATCTATATACTCTTCATCTCTCTTCTTCATCTCTCTCCTCTTCCTGTCTCTCCTCTTCATCTCCTCCCCTTCATCTCTCCTCTTCATCTCTCTCCTTTCATGTCTCTCCTCTTCATGTCTCTCCTCTTCATCTCTCTCCTCTTCATCATCTTCCTGTCTCTCCTCTTTATCTCTCTCCCCTTCATCTCTCTCCTCTTCATCTGTCTTCATGTCTCCTCTTCCTCTCTTCTCTCTCTTTCATCTCTCTCCCCTTCCTGTCTCTCCTCTTTCATCTCTCCTCTTCATCTCTCTCCTCTTCATCTCTCTCCTTCATCTCTCTCCTCTTTCTCTCCTCTCTCTCATCTCTTTCATCGCTCTACTCTTCCTGTCTCTCTCCTCTTCATCTTCTCTACTCTTCTTCATGTCTCTCCTCTTCTGTCTCTCTCTTCATCTCTCTCCTCTTCATGTCTCTCCTCTTCATTCTCTACTCTTCCTGTCTCTCTTCTTCATCTCTCTCTACTCTTCCTGTCTCTACTCTTCTCTCTCTCCCCTTCATCTCTCTTCTCTTCTGTCTCCTTCTTCATCTCCCCTCTTCATCTCTCTCTTCTTCATCTTCTATCTCTCCTCTTCATGTCTCTCCTCTTCCTGTCTCTCCCTTCATCTCTCTCCTCTTCATCTCTCTCCTTCATTCATCTTCTCTCCTCTTCATCTCTATCTCTCTCCTCTTCTGTCTCTCCCTGTCTCTCTTCTTCATCTCTCTCCTCTTCCTGTCTCTCCTCTTCATCCCTTCTCTCTCCTCTTCATCTCTCTACTCTTCATCTCTCTCCCTTCATCTCTCTCCTCTTCCTGTCTCTCTGTCTCTCCTCTTCCTCTTCCTGTCTCTCCTCTTCATCTCTCTACTCTTCATGTCTCTCCTCTTCATGTCTCTCCTTCATCTCTCTCCTCTTCCTGTCTCTCCTCTTCTTCTTCTCTTCCTCTTCTCTCTCTCTTCATCTCTCTATAGTCCTCTCCTCTTCATCTCTCCTATCTTCATCTTTGATATCTCTTCATGTCTCTCTTCTTCATCTCTCCCCTTCCTGTCTCTCCTCTTCATCTCTCTCCTCTTTATCTCTCTACTCTTCATCTCTCTCCCCTTCATCTCTCCTCTTTCTGTCTCTCCCCTTCATGTCTCTCTCTCTTCATCTCTCTCCTCCCCTTCATCTCTCTCCTTCTTCATCTCTCTACTCTTTCTCGCTCTTCATCTCTCTGCCCTTCATCTCTCTCCTCTTCATCTTTCTCTCTTCATGTCTCTCTTCTCTCTCTTCTTCATGTCTCTCCTCTTCTGTCTCTCTCCTTTACTATTCCTGTCTCTCCTCTTCATCTCTCTACTCTTCATCTCTCTCCTCTTCTGTCTCTCTTCTATCTCTTCTTCCTGTCTCTCCTCTTCCTGTCTCTCCTTCATGTCTCTCCCCTTCATCTCTTCTTCTCTCCTCTTCATGTCTCTCCTCTTCATCTTCCTGTCTACTCTTCTCTCCTCTTTATCTCTCATCTTCATGTCTCTCCTCTTCATCTCTCCTCTTCATCTCTCTCTCTTTCATGTCTCTCCTCTTCATCTCTCTCCTCTTCATCTCTCTCCTCTTCATCTCTCTCCTCTTCTGTCTCTCTCTTTCATCTCTCTCCCTCTTCATCTCTCTACTCTCTCCATCTCTCTCTTCTGTCTCTCCTCTTCATCTGTCTCTCCTCTTCATCTCTCTCTTCCTGTCTCTCCTCTTCATCTCTCTGTCTCTCTTCTTCATCTCTCTCCTTACTCTTCCTGTCTCTCTTCTTCTCTCTCTCCTTCATCTTCATCTCTCTCTTCTCCTCTTCTCTGTCTCTCCCTTCATCTCCTCCCCTTCATCTCTCTTCTTCATCTGTCTCTCTGTCCTCTTCATGTCTCTCCTCTTGTCTCTCCTCTTCATCTCTCTCCCTCATCTCCCCTTCATGTCTCTCCTCTTCCTGTCTCTCCTCTCATCTCTCCCCCTTCTCTTCATCTGTCTCCTTTTCCTCTATCTCTTCATCTCTCCTCTTCATCTCTCTCCTCTTCCTGTCTCTCCTCTTCATCTCTCTCCTCTTCTTCATCTCTCCTCTTCATCTCTCTCCTTCTTCTATCTCTCTCCTCTTCATCTCTCTCCTCCTTCATCTCTCTACTCTTCATCTCTCCCTTCATGTCTCCTCTTCATGTCTCTCCTCTTCATCTCTCTCTCTTCTCTCTCTCTCCTTCATCTCTCCCCTTCTCTCTCTCTGTCTTCATCTCTCTCCTCTTCATGTCTCTCCTCTTCCTTCATCTCTCCCTTCATCTCTCTCCTCTTCCTGTCTCTCCTCTTCCTGTCTCTCCTCTTCATCTCTCTCCTCTTCCTCTCTCTCCTCTTCATCTCTCTCCTTCTTCCTCCTCTTCTCTCCTCTTCATCTCTCTCTCTTCATCTCTCTCCTCTTCATCTCTCTCTCTCCTTTCTTCTTCTCTCTCTCTCCTCTTCCTCTTCATCTCTTCATCTCTCTCCTCTTCATGTCTCTCCTCTTCATCTCTCTTCTTCCTGTCTCTCCTCTTCATCTCTCTCCCTTCATGTCTCTCTCTCCTCTTCATCTCTTCTTCTTCTCTCTCCTTCATCTCTCTTCATCTTCTGTCTCCCCTTCATCTCTCTCCTCTTCATGTCTCTCTCTTCTGTCTCTCCTCTTCATCTCTCCTCTTCATCTCTCTCCTCTTCCTGTCTCTCCTCTTCATCTCTCTCTCTTCATCTCTCTCCTCTTCATCTCTCTCTTCATGTCTCTCCTCTTCATCTCTCTCCTCTTCATCTCTCTCTTCCTCTTCATGTCTCTTCATCTCTCTCCCTTCATCTCTCCTCTTCATCTCTCTCCTCTTCATCTCTCTCCTCTTCATCTCTCTCCCTTCATCTCTCTCCTCTTCTGTCTCTTTCTACTCTTCCTGTCTCTCTTCTTCATCTTCATCTCTCTCCTTCTGTCTCTCCCCTTCATCTCTCTTCTTCATCTCTCTCCTCTTCATCTCTCTCTTCATCTCTCTCTGTCTCTCCTCTTTATCTCTCTCCTCTTCCTGTCTCTCTTCTTCATCTCTCTCCTCTTCATGTCTCTCCTCTTCCTGTCTCTCCTCTTCATCTTTCTACTCTTCCTGTCTCTCTTCTTCATGTCTCTCCTCTTCATCTCTCCTCTTCATCTTTCTACTCTTCTGTCTCTCTCTTCATCTCTCCTCTTCATCTCTCCTCTTCCTGTCTCTCCTCTTTGTCTCTTCATGTCTCTCCTCTTCTTCTTCTCCTCTTCTGTCTCTCTTCTTCATCTCTCTCCTCTTCCTGTCTCTCCTCTTCATCTCTACTCTTCCTGTCTCTCCTCTTCATCTCTCTACTCTTCCTGTCTCTCTCTTCATCTCTCTCCTTCATCTCTCTCCTCTTCATCTCTCTCCTCTTCTGTCTCTCCTCTTCATCTCTCTCCCCTTCATGTCTCTCCCCTTCATCTCTCTCCCCTTCATCTCTCTCCTCTTCATGTCTCTCCTCTTCATCTCTCTCCCCTTCATCTCTCTCCTCTTCATCTTTCTACTCTTCATGTCTCTCTTCTTCATCTCTCTACTCTTCATGTCTCTCCTCTTCCTGTCTCTCCTCTTTATCTCTCTACTCTTCCTGTCTCTCCTCTTCATCTCTCTACTCTTCATGTCTCTCCTCTTCCTGTCTCTCTTCTTCATCTCTCTCCTCTTCTTCTCTCTCCTCTTCCTGTCTCTCCTCTTCATCTCTCTCCCTTCATCTCTCTACTCTTCATGTCTCTCCTCTTCATGTCTCTCCTCTTCATCTCTCTACTCTTCATCTCTCTCCTCTTCATGTCTCTCCTCTCATCTCTCTCTCTTCTTCATCTCTCTCCTCTTCTTCATCTCTCCTCTTCATCTCTCTCCTCTTCATCTCTCTCCTCTTCATCTCTCCCTTCATGTCTCTCCTCTTCATCTCTTCATCTCCTCTTCTGTCTCTCCCTTCATCTCTCTCTCTTCATCTCTCTCCTCTTCATCTCTCTCCTCTTCCTGTCTCTCCTCTTCATCTCTCTCCCTTCATCTCTCTCCTCTTCATCTCTCTCCTCTTCATCTCTCTCTCCTCTTCATGTCTCTCCTCTTCATCTGTCTCTCCTCTTCATCTCTCTTTCTCTTCATGTCTCTCCTCTTCATGTCTCTCCTCTTCATCTCTCTCCTCTTCATCTCTCTCCTCTTCCTGTCTCTCCTCTTCATCTCTCTCCCTTCATCTCTCTTCATCTCTTCTTTTCCTGTCTCTCCTCTTCATCTCTCTCTTCATCTCTCTCCTCTTCATCTCTCTCTCTTCATCTCTCTCCCTCTTCATCTCTCTCCTCTTCATCTCTCCTCTTCATCTCTCTCCTCTTCATCTCTCTCCTCTTCCTCTCTCTCCTCTTCATCTCTCTCCCTTCATCTCTCTACTCTTCATCTCTCTCCTCTTCCTGTCTCTCCTCTTCATCTCTCTCTTCATCTCTCTCCTCTTCATCTCTCTCCCTTCATGTCTCTCCTCTTCATCTCTCTCCCCTTCATCTCTCTCCTCTTCCTGTCTCTCCTCTTCCTCATCTCTCTACTCTTCATCTCTCTCCTTCTTCCTCTTCATCTCTCCTCTTCATCTCTCTCTTCATCTCTCTCCTCTTCCTGTCTCTCCTCTTCATGTCTCTCCTCTTCATCTCTCTCCCTTCATCTCTCTCCTCTTCATCTCTCTCTCTTCATCTCTCCTCTTCATGTCTCTCCTCTTCATCTCTCTCCCCTTCATCTCTCTCCTCTTCATGTCTCTCCTCTTCATCTCTCTCCTCTCTTCATCTCTCTCTCCTCTTCATCTCTCTACTCTTCATGTCTCTCCTCTTCATCTCTCTCCTCTTCATCTCTCTCCTCTTCATGTCTCTCCTCTTCATCTCTCTCTCTTCCTGTCTCTCCTCTTCATCTTTCTCATCTCTTCCTGTCTCTCTCTTCATCTTTCTCCTCTTCCTGTCTCTTCTCCTCTTCATCTCTCTACTCTTCCTGTCTCTCTCTTCATCTCTCTCCTCTTCCTGTCTCTCCTCTTCATCTCTCCTCTTCATCTTTCTCTTCATGTCTCTTCTTCATGTCTCTCTCTTCATCTCTCTCCTCTTCATGTCTCTCCTCTTCATCTCTCTCCTCTTCCTGTCTCTCCTCTTCATCTCTCTCTACTCTTCCTGTCTCTCCTCTTCATCTCTCTACTCTTCCTGTCTCTCTCTTCATCTCTCTCTCTTCCTGTCTCTCCTCTTCATCTTTCTACTCTTCCTGTCTCTCCTCTTCATCTTCTACTCTTCCTGTCTCTCCTCTTCATCTCTCTCCTTCCTGTCTCTCCTCTTCATCTCTCTCTTCCTGTCTCTCCTCTTCATCTCTCTCTTCCTGTCTCTCCTCTTCATCTCTACTCTTCCTTCATCTTCTCTCCTCTTCATCTCTCTACTCTTCCTGTCTCTCCCCTTCATGTCTCTCCTCTTCATCTCTCTCCTCTTCATCTCTCTACTCTTCATGTCTCTCCTCTTCATCTCTCTCCCCTTCATGTCTCTCCTCTTCATCTCTCTCCTCTTTATCTCTCTCCCTTCATGTCTCTCCTCTTCATCTCTCTCCTCTTTATCTCTCTCCCCTTCATGTCTCTCCTCTTCATCTCTCTCCTCTTTATCTCTCTCCCCTTCATGTCTCTCCTCTTCATCTCTCTCCTCTTCATCTCTCTACTCTTCATGTCTCTCCTCTTCATCTCTCTCCCCTTCATGTCTCTCCCCTTCATCTCTCTCCTCTTCATGTCTCTCCTCTTCCTGTCTCTCCTCTTCATCTCTCTCCCCTTCATCTCTCTCCTCTTCATTTTACAATGTTCAGCCACATACTTCATTCTTCTTAATTTCTCAAGTTGAAGGTCCCTCGACGCCCCCCCCTCACCCATTTAAGCACAACCAACCACTCAAAATTAATCAAAACAGTATTGATTTGTGAGGAAAGCGTTAGCCTCACGATGCAGCCACATATTAATACTGCTGGCCTTGTCTTCCGTCTCCTACTAACCACTCCTCATATCTTCATAATTGATTCATGTTCCTTTGTGAAGTACAGATGAATAATGCATTACTCGGCTCGCTTTCCATTTTCCTTTCCCTGTGGCTGATGAGAAAATATTTTACTTCACTGAATGGAGCAGAGCTGTAGTCTTTGGGCCTACTCCTGTGCTGTCCTCGTCATAACGTGCTGTGTGTCATACTGACGCAGGAGTTGATACTGGTATTGATCCTTTGGGCCTACTCCTGTGCTGTCCTCGTCTTAACGTGCTGTGTGTCATACTGATGTGGGAGTTGATACTGGTATTGATCCTTTGGGCCTACTCCTGTGCTGTCCTCGTCATAACGTGCTGTGTGTCATACTGATGTGGGAGTTGATACTGGTATTGATCCTTTGGGCCTACTCCTGTGCTGTCCTCGTCATAGCGTGCTGTGTGTCATACTGACGCAGGAGTTGATACTGGTATTGATCCTTTGGGCCTACTCCTGTGCTGTCCTCGTCATAACGTGCTGTGTGTCATACTGACGCAGGAGTTGATACTGGTATTGATCCTTTGGGCCTACTCCTGTGCTGTCCTCGTCATAACGTGCTGTGTGTCATACTGATGCAGGAGTTGATACTGGTATTGATCCTTTGGGCCTACTCCTGTGCTGTCCTCGTCATAACGTGCTGTGTGTCATACTGATGCAGGAGTTGATACTGGTATTGATCCTTTGGGAAGGTGTCTACCTCAACTGAATGGGAGCAGGGGTCTCCAAAGTGTGGCCCTAGAGCCATTTGTGGTACGGCTTTAGATCTTTATCTACCCAATATACTTATCTAACTCAATTCTGCTCTTAACGCCAGCCTCATAAAATGTTGTGTAGGAATTAAAGCAATAGTTATGTTCTGAACTTACACATTTTTAATTGCTAATATCTGTTGCAAAAACCTAGAAACTGCTGAGAGACAGAGAGAGGCTGGCACCACACAGCTCATTTGGCTAACGATGCTTACGATACTAATTATGCTAAAGTATCCTAATGATAATGAGGGATTAAAGAGCCCTCTCCCCTCCAACCCCACCCACCTCTCTCTCTTAAGCGCCAGCTTGTCTTCGCTGGGATTTCATTGAATGTGTGCCAGCAAACAAGAAAATTAAATTAACACTACTTATCCCTTTACAAGGAGCCTAATTAAATATGCAAATTAGGTTATGAATGAGGGCTCTCAAGAGGGTTTCATGTTTGATGTCCAGCCCTGTCTCTCTCTATATCTGTGTGTGTGTGTCTCTCTCTATGTCTGTCTTTGTGTATGTTTGTGATTAGAGAAGGACAGACATTACTGTGTGTGCTCTGGGGTGATTTGAGAGGGACAAATATTACTGTGTGTGCTCTGGGGTGATTGGAGAGGGACAAATATTACTGTGTGTGCTCTGGGGTGATTGGAGAGGGACAAATATTACTGTGTGTGATCTGGGGTGATTGGAGAGGGACAAATATTACTGTGTGTGCTCTGGGGTGATTGGAGAGGGACAGACATTACTGTGTGTGCTCTGGGGTGAATGGGGAGGGACAGACATGACTGTGCGTGCTCCAGGGTGAATGGGGAGGGACAGACATTACTGTGTGTGCTCTGGAGTAATGGGGAGGGAC
This sequence comes from Oncorhynchus tshawytscha, assembly GCF_018296145.1. Classification (NCBI taxonomy): domain Eukaryota; kingdom Metazoa; phylum Chordata; class Actinopteri; order Salmoniformes; family Salmonidae; genus Oncorhynchus; species Oncorhynchus tshawytscha. Next base: position 26,915,936 of record NC_056457.1, on the reverse strand, counting down.
AGACATTACTGTGTGTGCTCTGGAGTAATGGGGAGGGACAGACATTACTGTGTGTGCTCTGGAGTAATGGGGAGGGACAGACATTACTGTGTGTGCTCTGGAGTAATGGGGAGGGACAGACATTACTGTGTGTGCTCTGGAGTAATGGGGAGGGACAGACATTACTGTGTGTGCTCTGTGATATTCAAAATGGCTGTACTGGTGTCTCTTTATTTTTTAAATCTAAGTACACTTCCCCTCTGATAGTGTGATGGGTTTCCTTTAGTTTTCTCAACTAGGGCGTTCCTTAGGCTCCGCCCATATGAAAGACAGATAGACATTGTTCCTGCTCCAGTTAGCAGCAGTAATGCAGAGAAACTTCAGGCTGATCTGAACCTAAACCACAGCTTCAGACATTTATGAATGGAGGGAAGAGAGAAGAAAGGAACAAGAGGGGAGCTATAGAGAGTGTTTGGTGGAGACGGAGGGAGAGATGAAATGAGAGAGGAAGAGAAGGACAGACAGGCCCCTCAGAAAAACCACCACCACAGATTCATGTCTGACAGGAACCCTCCTCCCATCTGTTACCACCACCCTTAAAGCTCTCTTAATTTACTATGATGTTTGTGTGTGTTTGGGGTACGCCTTTGCAGAGTGCGTTGTAGATATGTATTGGTTTTGTCTGTGTGTCTGGTTGTGCAGATGTCCCTGGATTGGTTATGCAGTAGAGTGTGGTCCATGTTAAAGACCAGGGGAGTATACAGCTCTGCTTTGGGTCGAGTGTTTTATCGTGTGTGGATTGGGTTCATCATTAGAATCAGATGATGTCATGGTTACAATCACCATAATCCAACAGCAGTTGAGAGACTTGCAGCCCTCAGGGTCTAAACCTTGTATATGCTCCCACTGTAATGTAGCCTAGGTCACTTTGGATACACGTGTCTGGAAGTAGCAGGCATTATATCCAACTGAATTTAATACAAAAACAGGAAGAACAAAGAAAGAGAAGCCCACACACAGGTCTGTAAATACTATATACCTGTACCATAATATACACCAAATACTATATACCTGTACCATAATATACACCATCTAATACTATATACCTGTACCATAATATACACCATCTAATACTATATACCTGTACCATAATATACACCATCTAATACTATATACCTGTACCATAATATACACCATCTAATACTATATACCTGTACCATAATATACAACATCTAATACTATATACCTGTACCATAATATACCATATATATAACATCTAATACTATATACCTGTACCATAATATACAACATCTAATACTATATACCTGTACCATAATATACACCATCTAATACTATATACCTGTACCATAATATACAACATCTAATACTATATACCTGTACCATAATATACACCATCTAATACTATATACCTGTACCATAAATATACACCATCTAATACTATATACCTGTACCATAATATACACCATCTAATACTATATACCTGTACCATAATATACAACATCTAATACTATATACCTGTACCATAATATACACCATCTAATACTATATACCTGTACCATAATATACACCATCTAATACTATATACCTGTACCATAATATACACCATCTAATACTATATACCTGTACCATAATATACACCATCTAATACTATATACCTGTACCATAATATACACCATCTAATACTATATACCTGTACCATAATATACACCATCTAATACTATATACCTGTACCATAATATACACATCATCTATATACTAATATATCTAATACTATATACCATAATATACACCATCTAATACTATATACCTGTACCATAATATACAACATCTAATACTATATACCTGTACCATAATATACACCATCTAATACTATATACCTGTACCATAATATACACCATCTAATACTATATACCTGTACCATAATATACACCATCTAATACTATATACCTGTACCATAATATACACCATCTAATACTATATACCTGTACCATAATATACACCATCTAATACTATATACCTGTACCATAATATACACCATCTAATACTATATACCTGTACCATAATATACACCATCTAATACTATATACCTGTACCATAATATACACCATCTAATACTATATACCTGTACCATAATATACACCATCTAATACTATATACCTGTACCATAATATACACCATCTAATACTATATACCTGTACCATAATATACAACATCTAATACTATATACCTGTACCATAATATACACCATCTAATACTATATACCTGTACCATAATATACAACATCTAATACTATATACCTGTACCATAATATACACCATCTAATACTATATACCTGTACCATAATATACACCATCTAATACTATATACCTGTACCATAATATACAACATCTAATACTATATACCTGTATACCATAATATACACCATCTAATACTATATACCTGTACCATAATATACAACATCTAATACTATATACCTGTACCATAATATACACCATCTAATACTATATACCTGTACCATAATATACACCATCTAATACTATATACCTGTACCATAATATACACCATCTAATACTATATACCTGTACCATAATATACACCATCTAATACTATATACCTGTACCATAATATACACCATCTAATACTATATACCTGTACCATAATATACACCATCTAATACTATATACCTGTACCATAATATACACCATCTAATACTATATACCTGTACCATAATATACACCATCTAATACTATATACCTGTACCATAATATACACCATCTAATACTATATACCTGTACCATAATATACACCATCTAATACTATATACCTGTACCATAATATACACCATCTAATACTATATACCTGTACCATAATATACACCATCTAATACTATATACCTGTACCATAATATACACCATCTAATACTATATACCTGTACCATAATATACACCATCTAATACTATATACCTGTACCATAATATACACCATCTAATACTATATACCTGTACCATAATATACACCACTAATACCTGTACCATAATATACACCATCTAATACTATATACCTGTACCATAATATACACCATCTAATACTATATACCTGTACCATAATATACACCATCTAATACTATATATATACATAATATAACATCTAATACTATATACCTGTACCATAATATACACCATCTAATACTATATACCTGTACCATAATATACACCATCTAATACTATATACCTGTACCATAATATACACCATCTAATACTATATACCTGTACCATAATATACACCATCTAATACTATATACCTGTACCATAATATACACCATCTAATACTATATACCTGTACCATAATATACACCATCTAATACTATATACCTGTACCATAATATACACCATCTAATACTATATACCTGTACCATAATATACACCATCTAATACTATATACCTGTACCATAATATACAACATCTAATACTATATACCTGTACCATAATATACACCATCTAATACTATATACCTGTACCATAATATACACCATCTAATACTATATACCTGTACCATAATATACACTATATACCATCTAATACTATATACCTGTACCATAATATACACCATCTAATACTATATACCTGTACCATAATATACACCATCTAATACTATATACCTGTACCATAATATACACCATCTAATACTATATACCTGTACCATAATATACACCATCTAATACTATATACCTGTACCATAATATACATCTAATATATATATACTATATAATATACACCATCTAATACTATATACCTGTACCATAATATACACCATCTAATACTATATACCTGTACCATAATATACACCATCTAATACTATATACCTGTACCATAATATACACCATCTAATACTATATACCTGTACCATAATATACAACATCTAATACTATATACCTGTACCACCATAATATACAACATCTAATACTATATACCTGTACCACCATAATATACACCATCTAATACTATATACCTGTACCATAATATACAACATCTAATACTATATACCTGTACCATAATATACACCATCTAATACTATATACCTGTACCATAATATACACCATCTAATACTATATACCTGTACCATAATATACACCATCTAATACTATATACCTGTACCATAATATACAACATCTAATACTATATACCTGTACCATAATATACACCATCTAATACTATATACCTGTACCATAATATACACCATCTAATACTATATACCTGTACCATAATATACACCATCTAATACTATATACCTGTACCATAATATACACCATCTAATACTATATACCTGTACCATAATATACACCATCTAATACTATATACCTGTACCATAATATACAACATCTAATACTATATACCTGTACCATAATATACACCATCTAATACTATATACCTGTACCATAATATACAACATCTAATACTATATACCTGTACCACCATAATATACAACATCTAATACTATATACCTGTACCACCATAATATACACCATCTAATACTATATACCTGTACCATAATATACAACATCTAATACTATATACCTGTACCATAATATACACCATCTAATACTATATACCATAATATACCATAATATACACCATCTAATACTATATACCTGTACCATATAATATACACCATCTAATACTATATACCTGTACCATAATATACACCACATCTAATACTATATACCAGTACCATAATATACACCATCTAATACTATATACCTGTACCATAATATACACCATCTAATACTATATATACCTGTACCATAATATACATCTAATACTATATATCTACAATCTACTATATACCTGTACCATAATATACACCATCTAATACTATATACCTGTACCATAATATACACCATCTAATACTATATACCTGTACCATAATATACAACATCTAATACTATATACCTGTACCATAATATACACCATCTAATACTATATACCTGTACCATAATATACACCATCTAATACTATATACCTGTACCATAATATACACCATCTAATACTATATACCTGTACCATAATATACACCATCTAATACTATATACCTGTACCATAATATACACCATCTAATACTATATACCTGTACCATAATATACACCATCTAATACTATATACCTGTACCATAATATACACCATCTAATACTATATACCTGTACCATAATATACACCATCTAATACTATATACCTGTACCATAATATACACCATCTAATACTATATACCTGTACCATAATATACAACATCTAATACTATATACCTGTACCATAATATACACCATCTAATACTATATACCTGTACCATAATATACAACATCTAATACTATATACCTGTACCATAATATACACCATCTAATACTATATACCTGTACCATAATATACAACATCTAATACTATATACCTGTACCATAATATACACCATCTAATACTATATACCTGTACCATAATATACAACATCTAATACTATATATACCATAATATATCATCTAATACTATATACCTGTACCATAATATATCTAATACTATATACCTGTACCATAATATCATCTAATACTATATACCTGTACCATAATATACACCATCTAATACTATATACCTGTACCATAATATACACCATCTAATACTATATACCTGTACCATAATATACACCATCTAATACTATATACCTGTACCATAATATACAACATCTAATACTATATACCTGTACCATAATATACCATAATACTATATACCTGTACCATAATATACAACATCTACTATATACCTGTACCATAATATACACCATCTAATACTATATACCTGTACCATAATATACACCATCTAATACTATATACCTGTACCATAATATACACCATCTAATACTATAATATACATAATATAACATCTAATACTATATACCTGTACCATAATATACACCATCTAATACTATATACCTGTACCATAATATACAACATCTAATACTATATACCTGTACCATAATATACACCATCTAATACTATATACCTGTACCATAATATACACCATCTAATACTATATACCTGTACCATAATATACACCATCTAATACTATATACCTGTACCATAATATACACCATCTAATACTATATACCTGTACCATAATATACACCATCTAATACTATATACCTGTACCATAATATACACCATCTAATACTATATACCTGTACCATAATATACACCATCTAATACTATATACCTGTACCATAATATACACCATCTAATACTATATACCTGTACCATAATATACACCATCTAATACTATATACCTGTACCATAATATACACCATCTAATACTATATACCTGTACCATAATATACACCATCTAATACTATATACCTGTACCATAATATACACCATCTAATACTATATACCTGTACCATAATATACACCATCTAATACTATATACCTGTACCATAATATACATCTAATACTATATACCTGTACCATAATATACACCATCTACTACTATACCTGTACCATAATATACACCATCTAATACTATATACCTGTACCATAATATACACCATCTAATACTATATACCTGTACCATAATATACACCATCTAATACTATATACCTGTACCATAATATACACCATCTAATACTATATACCTGTACCATAATATACACCATCTAATACTATATACCTGTACCATAATATACAACATCTAATACTATATACCTGTACCATAATATACACCATCTAATACTATATACCTGTACCATAATATACACATCTAATACTATATACCTGTACCACCATAATATAACATCTAATACTATATACCTGTACCATAATATACATCTAATACTATATACCTGTACCATAATATACACCATCTAATACTATATACCTGTACCATAATATACACCATCTAATACTATATATACCATAATATACACCATCTAATACTATATACCTGTACCATAATATACACCATCTAATACTATATACCTGTACCATAATATACAACATCTAATACTATATACCTGTACCATAATATACACCATCTAATACTATATACCTGTACCATAATATACAACATCTAATACTATATACCTGTACCATAATATACAACATCTAATACTATATACCTAATACTATATACCTGTACCATAATATACACCATCTAATACTATATACCTGTACCATAATATACAACATCTAATACTATATACCTGTACCATAATATACACCATCTAATACTATATACCTGTACCATAATATACACCATCTAATACTATATACCTGTACCATAATATACACCATCTAATACTATATACCTGTACCATAATATACAACATCTAATACTATATACCTGTACCATAATATACAACATCTAATACTATATACCTGTACATCTAATACTAATATACATAATATACAACATCTAATACTATATACCTGTACCATAATATACACCATCTAATACTATATACCTGTACCATAATATACACCATCTAATACTATATACCTGTGTACACATCTAATACTATATACCTGTACCATAATATACACCATCTAATACTATATACCTGTACCATAATATACAACATCTAATACTATATACCTGTACCATAATATACACCATCTAATACTATATACCTGTACCATAATATACACCATCTAATACTATATACCTGTACCATAATATACACCATCTAATACTATATACCTGTACCATAATATACACCATCTAATACTATATACCTGTACCATAATATACACCATCTAATACTATATACCTGTACCATAATATACACCATCTAATACTAATATACCTGTACCATAATATACACCATCTAATACTATATACCTGTACCATAATATACACCATCTAATACTATATACCTGTACCATAATATACACCATCTAATACTATATACCTGTACCATATATATAATACTATATACCTGTACCATCTAATACTATATACCTGTACCATAATATACACCATCTAATACTATATACCTGTACCATAATATACAACATCTAATACTATATACCTGTACCATAATATACACCATCTAATACTATATACCTGTACCATAATATACACCATCTAATACTATATACCTGTACCATAATATACAACATCTAATACTATATACCTGTACCCATAATATACACCATCTAATACTATATACCTGTACCATAATATACAACATCTAATACTATATACCTGTACCATAATATACACCATCTAATACTATATACCTGTACCATAATATACACCATCTAATACTATATACCTGTACCATAATATACACCATCTAATACTATATACCTGTACCATAATATACATCTAATACTAATATACACCATCTAATACTATATACCTGTACCATAATATACACCTAATAATATACACCATCTAATACTATATACCTGTACCATAATATACACCATCTAATACTATATACCTGTACCATAATATACACCATCTAATACTATATACCTGTACCATAATATACAATCTAATACTATATACCTGTACCATAATATACACCATCTAATACTATATACCTGTACCATAATATACACCATCTAATACTATATACCTGTACCATAATATACACCATCTAATACTATATACCTGTACCATAATATACACCATCTAATACTATATACCTGTACCATAATATACACCATCTAATACTATATACCTGTACCATAATATACACCATCTAATACTATATACCTGTACCATAATATACACCATCTAATACTATATATACATAATATACACCATCTAATACCTGTACCATAATATACACCATCTAATACTATATACCTGTACCATAATATACACCATCTAATACTATATACCTGTACCATAATATACACCATCTAATACTATATACCTGTACCATAATATACACCATCTAATACTATATACCTGTACCATAATATACACCATCTAATACTATATACCTGTACCATAATATACAACATCTAATACTATATACCTGTACCATAATATACACATCTAATACTATATACCTGTACCATAATATACAACATCTAATACTATATACCTGTACCATAATATACAACATCTAATACTATATACCTGTACCATAATATACAACATCTAATACTATATACCTGTACCATAATATACACCATCTAATACTATATACCTGTACCATAATATACATCTAATACTATATACCTGTACCATAATATCATCTAATACTATATACCTGTACCATAATATACACCATCTAATACTATATACCTGTACCATAATATACAACATCTAATACTATATACCTGTACCATAATATACACCATCTAATACTATATACCTGTACCATAATATACACCATCTAATACTATATACCTGTACATCATAATATACACCATCTAATACTATATACCTGTACCATAATATACACCATCTAATACTATATACCTGTACCATAATATACACCATCTAATACTATATACCTGTACCATAATATACACCATCTAATACTATATACCTGTACCATAATATACACCATCTAATACTATATACCTGTACCATAATATACACCATCTAATACTATATACCTGTACCATAATATACACCATCTAATACTATATACCTGTACCATAATATACACCATCTAATACTATATACCTGTACCATAATATACAACAACTAATACTATATACCTGTACCATAATATACACCATCTAATACTATATACCTGTACCATAATATACAACATCTAATACTATATACCTGTACCATAATATACACCATCTAATACTATATACCTGTACCATAATATACAACATCTAATACTATATACCTGTACCATAATATACAACATCTAATACTATATACCTGTACCATAAAATATAACATCTAATACTATATACCTGTACCATAATATACATCTAATACTATATATCTAATACTATATACCTGTACCATAATATACACCATCTAATACTATATACCTGTACCATAATATACAACATCTAATACTATATACCTGTACCATAATATACACATCTAATACTATATATACAACATCTAATACTATATACCTGTACCATAATATACAACATCTAATACTATATACCTGTACCATAATATACAACATCTAATACTATATACCTGTACATAATATACATCTAATACTATATACCTGTACCATAATATACACCATCTAATACTATATACCTGTACCATAATATACATCTAATACTATATATCTAATATATCTATATACCTGTACCATAATATACAACATCTAATACTATATACCTGTACCATAATATACAACATCTAATACTATATACCTGTACCATAATATACACCATCTAATACTATATACCTGTACCATAATATACAACATCTAATACTATATACCTGTACCATAATATACACCATCTAATACTATATACCTGTACCATAATATACACCATCTAATACTATATACCTGTACCATAATATACAACATCTAATACTATATACCTGTACCATAATATACACCATCTAATACTATATACCTGTACCATAATATACAACATCTAATACTATATACCTGTACCATAATATACACCATCTAATACTATATACCTGTATACTATATACCTGTACCATAATATACTAATACTATATCATAATATATACCATCTATATACCTGTACCATAATATACAACATCTAATACTATATACCTGTACCATAATATACACCATCTAATACTATATACCTGTACCATAATATACAACATCTAATACTATATACCTAATACATAATATACAACATCTAATACTATATACCTGTACCATAATATACACCATCTAATACTATATACCTGTACCATAATATACACCATCTAATACTATATACCTGTACCATAATATACACCATCTAATACTATATACCTGTACCATCTAATACTAATATACACCATCTAATACTATATACCTGTACCATAATATACACCATCTAATACTATATACCTGTACCATAATATACAACATCTAATACTATATACCTGTACCATAATATACACCATCTAATACTATATACCTGTACCATAATATACAACATCTAATACTATATACCTGTACCATAATATACACCATCTAATACTATATACCTGTACCATAATATACAACATCTAATACTATATACCTGTACCATAATATACACCATCTAATACTATATACCTGTACCATAATATACACCATCTAATACTATATACCTGTACCATAATATACAACATCTAATACTATATACCTGTACCATAATATACACCATCTAATACTATATACCTGTACCATAATATACACCATCTAATACTATATACCTGTACCATAATATACACCATCTAATACTATATATACATAATATATATCTAATACTATATACCTGTACCATAATATACACCATCTAATACTATATACCTGTACCATAATATACACCATCTAATACTATATACCTGTACCATAATATACACCATCTAATACTATATACCTGTACCATAATATACACCATCTAATACTATATACCTGTACCATAATATACAACATCTAATACTATATACCTGTACAACACCATAATATACACCATCTATACTATATACCTGTACATAATATACACCATCTAATACTATATACCTGTACCATAATATACACCATCTAATACTATATACCTGTACCATAATATACACCATCTAATACTATATACCTGTACCATAATATACAACATCTAATACTATATACCTGTACCATAATATACACCATCTAATACTATATACCTGTACCATAATATACACCATCTAATACTATATACCTGTACCATAATATACATCTAATACTATATATACATAATATACCATCTAATACTATATACCTGTACCATAATATACACCATCTAATACTATATACCTGTACCATAATATACACCATCTAATACTATATACCTGTACCATAATATACAACCATCTAATACTATATACCTGTACCATAATATAATACTATATACATAATACCATCTAATACTATATATACTACAACATCTATACCTGTACCATAATATACAACATCTAATACTATATACCTGTACCATAATATACAACATCTAATACTATATACCTGTACCATAATATACAACATCTAATACTATATACCTGTACAACATCTAATACTATATACTGTACCATATAATACTATATACCTGTACCATAATATACACCATCTAATACTATATACCTGTACCATAATATACACCATCTAATACTATATACCTGTACCATAATATACACCATCTAATACTATATACCTGTACCATAATATACACCATCTAATACTATATACCTGTACCATAATATACACCATCTAATACTATATACCTGTACCATAATATACAACATCTAATACTATATACCTGTACCATAATATACACCATCTAATACTATATACCTGTACCATAATATACAACATCTAATACTATATACCTGTACCATAATATACAACATCTAATACTATATACCTGTACCATAAAATATAACATCTAATACTATATACCTGTACCACCATAATATACAACATCTAATACTATATACCTGTACCATAATATACACCATCTAATACTATATACCTGTACCATAATATACACCATCTAATACTATATACCTGTACCATAATATACACCATCTAATACTATATACCTGTACCATAATATACATCATCTAATACTATATACCTGTACCATAATATACACCATCTAATACTATATACCTGTACCATAATATACAACATCTAATACTATATACCTGTACCATAATATACAACATCTAATACTATATACCTGTACCACCATAATATACAACATCTAATACTATATACCTGTACCATAATATACACCATCTAATACTATATACCTGTACCATAATATACAACATCTAATACTATATACCTGTACATAATATACACCATCATAATATACACCATCTAATACTATATACCTGTACCATAATATACACCATCTAATACTATATACCTGTACCATAATATACACCATCTAATACTATATACCTGTACCATAATATACATCTAATACTATATACCTGTACCATAATATACACCATCTAATACTATATACCTGTACCATAATATACAACATCTAATACTATATACCTGTACCATAATATACACCATCTAATACTATATACCTGTACCATAATATACAACATCTAATACTATATACCTGTACCATAATATACACCATCTAATACTATATACCTGTACCATAATATACATCTAATACTATATACCTGTACCATAATATACACCATCTAATACTATATACCTGTACCATAATATACAACATCTAATACTATATACCTGTACCATAATATACACCATCTAATACTATATACCTGTACCATAATATACACCATCTAATACTATATACCTGTACCATAATATACACCATCTAATACTATATACCTGTACCATAATATACACCATCTAATACTATATACCTGTACCATAATATACACCATCTAATACTATATACCTGTACCATAATATACACCATCTAATACTATATACCTGTACCATAATATACACCATCTAATACTATATACCTGTACCATAATATACACCATCTAATACTATATACCTGTACCATAATATACACCATCTAATACTATATACCTGTACCATAATATACACCATCTAATACTATATACCTGTACCATAATATACACCATCTAATACTATATACCTGTACCATAATATACACCATCTAATACTATATACCTGTACCATAATATACACCATCTAATACTATATACCTGTACCATAATATACACCATCTAATACTATATACCTGTACCATAATATACAACATCTAATACTATATACCTGTACCACCACATAATATACACCATCTAATACTATATACCTGTACCATAATATACAACATCTAATACTATATACCTGTACCATAATATACACCATCTAATACTATATACCTGTACCATAATATACAACATCTAATACTATATATACCATAATATACAACATCTAATACTAATATACCATAATATACACCATCTAATACTATATACCTGTACCATAATATACAACATCTAATACTATATACCTGTACCATAATATACACCATCTAATACTATATACCTGTACCATAATATACACCATCTAATACTATATACCTGTACCATAATATACACCATCTAATACTATATACCTGTACCATAATATACAACATCTAATACTATATACCTGTACCATAATATACACCATCTAATACTATATACCTGTACCATAATATACAACATCTAATACTATATACCTGTACCATAATATACCATCTAATAATATACTGTACCATAATATACACCATCTAATACTATATACCTGTACCATAATATACATCTAATACTATATACCTGTACCATAATATACACCATCTAATACTATATACCTGTACCATAATATACAACATCTAATACTATATACCTGTACCATAATATACACCATCTAATACTATATACCTGTACCATAATATACACCATCTAATACTATATACCTGTACCATAATATACACCATCTAATACTATATACCTGTACCATAATATACAACATCTAATACTATATACCTGTACCATAATATACACCATCTAATACTATATACCTGTACCATAATATACACCATCTAATACTATATACCTGTACCATAATATACACCATCTAATACTATATACCTGTACCATAATATACACCATCTAATACTATATACCTGTACCATAATATACACCATCTATATACTATATACATCTAATACTATATACCTGTACCATAATATACAACATCTAATACTATATACCTGTACCATAATATACAACATCTAATACTATATACCTGTACCATAATATACACCATCTAATACTATATACCTGTACCATAATATACACCATCTAATACTATATACCTGTACCATAATATACACCATCTAATACTATATACCTGTACCATAATATACACCATCTAATACTATATACCTGTACCATAATATACACCATCTAATACTATATACCTGTACCATAATATACAACATCTAATACTATATACCTGTACCATAATATACACCATCTAATACTATATACCTGTACCATAATATACACCATCTAATACTATATACCTGTACCATAATATACACCATCTAATACTATATACCTGTACCATAATATACACCATCTAATACTATATACCTGTACCATAATATACACCATCTAATACTATATACCTGTACCATAATATACAACATCTAATACTATATACCTGTACCATAAATATACACATCTAATACTATATATACCATAATATATCTAATACTATATACCTGTACCATAATATACACCATCTAATACTATATACCTGTACCATAATATACACCATCTAATACTATATACCTGTACCATAATATACACCATCTAATACTATATACCTGTACCATAATATACAACATCTAATACTATATACCTGTACCATAATATACACCATCTAATACTATATACCTGTACCATAATATACAACATCTAATACTATATACCTGTACCATAATATACAACATCTAATACTATATACCTGTACCATAATATACAACATCTAATACTATATACCTGTACCATAATATACACATCTAATACTATATACCTGTACCATAATATACACCATCTAATACTATATACCTGTACCATAATATACAACATCTAATACTATATACCTGTACCATAATATACATCTAATAATATACCTGTACCATAATATACATCATCTAATACTATATACCTGTACCATAATATACAACATCTAATACTATATACCTGTACCATAATATATCTAATACTATATACATCTATATATCTATATACCTGTACCATAATATACAACATCTAATACTATATACCTGTACCATAATATACAACATCTAATACTATATACCTGTACCATAATATACAACATCTAATACTATATACCTGTACCATAATATACAACATCTAATATAATATACATAATATACAACATCTAATACTATATACCTGTACCATAATATACACCATCTAATACTATATACCTGTACCATAATATACACCATCTAATACTATATACCTGTACCATAATATACACCATCTAATACTATATACCTGTACCATAATATACACCATCTAATACTATATACCTGTACCATAATATACAACATCTAATACTATATACCTGTACCATAATATACAACATCTAATACTATATACCTGTACCATAATATACACCATCTAATACTATATACCTGTACCATAATATACAACATCTAATACTATATACCTGTACCATAATATACAACATCTAATACTATATACCTGTACCATAATATACACCATCTAATACTATATATACCATAATATACACCATCTAATACTATATACCTGTACCATAATATACACCATCTAATACTATATACCTGTACCATAATATACACCATCTAATACTATATACCTGTACCATAATATACACCATCTAATACTATATACCTGTACCATAATATACACCATCTAATACTATATACCTGTACCATAATATACACCATCTAATACTATATACCATAATATAACATCTAATACTATATACCTGTACCATAATATACAACATCTAATACTATATACCTGTACCATAATATACACCATCTAATACTATATACCTGTACCATAATATACACCATCTAATACTATATACCTGTACCATAATATACACCATCTAATACTATATACCTGTACCATAATATACACCATCTAATACTATATACCTGTACCATAATATACACCATCTAATACTATATACCTGTACCATAATATACACCATCTAATACTATATACCTGTACCATAATATACACCATCTAATACTATATACCTGTACCATAATATACACCATCTAATACTATATACCTGTACCATAATATACACCATCTAATACTATATACCTGTACCATAATATACACCATCTAATACTATATACCTGTACCATAATATACACCATCTAATACTATATACCTGTACCATAATATACACCATCTAATACTATATACCTGTAATATAATATATACATCTAATACTATATACCTGTACCATAATATACAACATCTAATACTATATACCTGTACCATAATATACACCATCTAATACTATATACCTGTACCATAATATACACCATCTAATACTATATACCTGTACCATAATATACACCATCTAATACTATATACCTGTACCATAATATACAACATCTAATACTATATACCTGTACCATAATATACACCATCTAATACTATATACCTGTACCATAATATACACCATCTAATACTATATACCTGTACCATAATATACAACATCTAATACTATATACCTGTACCATAATATACACCATCTAATACTATATACCTGTACCATAATATACACCATCTAATACTATATACCTGTACCATAATATATCTAATACTAATATACATAATATACATCTAATACTATATACCTGTACCATAATATACACCATCTAATACTATATACCTGTACCATAATATACACCATCTAATACTATATACCTGTACCATAATATACACCATCTAATACTATATACCTGTACCATAATATACTATATACATCTAATACTATATACCTGTACCATAATATACACATCTAATACTATATACCTGTACCATAATATACTAATACTATATACCTGTACCATAATATACAACATCTAATACTATATACCTGTACCATAATATACAACATCTAATACTATATACCTGTACCACCATAATATACACCATCTAATACTATATACCTGTACCATAATATACAACATCTAATACTATATACCTGTACCATAATATACAACATCTAATACTATATACCTGTACCATAATATACACCATCTAATACTATATACCTGTACCATAATATACAACATCTAATACTATATACCTGTACCATAATATACACCATCTAATACTATATACCTGTACCATAATATACACCATCTAATACTATATACCTGTACCATAATATACACCATCTAATACTATATACCTGTACCATAATATACAACATCTAATACTATATACCTGTACCATAATATACAACATCTAATACTATATACCTGTACCATAATATACACCATCTAATACTATATACCTGTACCATAATATACAACATCTAATACTATATCTAATACTATATACCTGTACCATAATATACAACATCTAATACTATATACCTGTACCATAATATACAACATCTAATACTATATACCTGTACCATAATATACACCATCTAATACTATATACCTGTACCATAATATACACCATCTAATACTATATACCTGTACCATAATATACACCATCTAATACTATATACCTGTACCATAATATACACCATCTAATACTATATACCTGTACCATAATATACACCATCTAATACTATATACCTGTACCATAATATACAACATCTAATACTATATACCTGTACCATAATATACACCATCTAATACTATATACCTGTACCATAATATACAACATCTAATACTATATATATACCTGTACCATAATATACACCATCTAATACTATATACCTGTACCATAATATACAACATCTAATACTATATACCTGTACCATAATATACACCATCTAATACTATATACCTGTACCATAATATACACCATCTAATACTATATACCTGTACCATAATATACAATCATCTAATACTAATATATCCTATATACCTGTACCATAATATACACCATCTAATACTATATACCTGTACCATAATATACAACATCTAATACTATATACCTGTACCATAATATACACCATCTAATACTATATACCTGTACCATAATATACACCATCTAATACTATATACCTGTACCATAATATACACCATCTAATACTATATACCTGTACCATAATATACAACATCTAATACTATATACCTGTACCATAATATACACCATCTAACTATACAACATCTAATACTATATACCTGTACCATAATATACACCATCTAATACTATATACCTGTACCATAATATACACCATCTAATACTATATACCTGTACCATAATATACACCATCTAATACTATATACCTGTACCATAATATACACCATCTAATACTATATACCTGTACCATAATATACAACATCTAATACTATATACCTGTACCATAATATACAACATCTAATACTATATACCTGTACCATAATATACAACATCTAATACTATATACCTGTACCATAATATACACCATCTAATACTATATACCTGTACCATAATATACACCATCTAATACTATATACCTGTACCATAATATACAACATCTAATACTATATACCTGTACCATAATATACACCATCTAATACTATATACCTGTACCATAATATACACCATCTAATACTATATACCTGTACCATAATATACAACATCTAATACTATATACCTGTACCATAATATACACATCTAATACTATATACCTGTACCATAATATACACCATCTAATACTATATACCTGTACCATAATATACACCATCTAATACTATATACCTGTACCATAATATACAACATCTAATACTATATACCTGTACCATAATATACACCATCTAATACTATATACCTGTACCATAATATACACCATCTAATACTATATACCTGTACCATAATATACAACATCTAATACTATATACCTGTACCATAATACACACATCTAATACTATATACCTGTACCATAATATACACCATCTAATACTATATACCTGTACCATAATATACATCTATACATCTAATACTATATACCTGTACCATAATATACATACATCTAATACTATATACCTGTACCATAATATACACATCTAATACTATATACCTGTACCATAATATACACCATCTAATACTATATACCTGTACCATAATATACACCATCTAATACTATATACCTGTACCATAATATACAACATCTAATACTATATACCTGTACCATAATATACAACATCTAATACTATATACCTGTACCATAATATACACCATCTAATACTATATACCTGTACCATAATATACAACATCTAATACTATATACCTGTACCATAATATACACCATCTAATACTATATACCTGTACCATAATATACACCATCTAATACTATATACCTGTACATAATATACACCATAATATACAACATCTAATACTATATACCTGTACCATAATATACACCATCTAATACTATATACCTGTACCATAATATACACCATCTAATACTATATACCTGTACCATAATATACATCTAATACTATATATCTAATATATCTATATACCTGTACCATAATATACACCATCTAATACTATATACCTGTACCATAATATACACCATCTAATACTATATACCTGTACCATAATATACAACATCTAATACTATATACCTGTACCATAATATACAACATCTAATACTATATACCTGTACCATAATATACACCATCTAATACTATATACCTGTACCATAATATACAACATCTAATACTATATACCTGTACCATAATATACACCATCTAATACTATATACCTGTACCATAATATACAACATCTAATACTATATACCTGTACCATAATATACAACATCTAATACTATATACCTGTACCATAATATACACCATCTAATACTATATACCTGTACCATAATATACAACATCTAATACTATATACCTGTACCATAATATACACCATCTAATACTATATACCTGTACCATATATACATCTAATACTATATACCTGTACCATAATATACATCATAATATACAACATACAACATCTAATACTATATACCTGTACCATAAAATATAACATCTAATACTATATACCTGTACCACCATAATATACAACATCTAATACTATATACCTGTACCATAATATACACCATCTAATACTATATACCTGTACCATAATATACACCATCTAATACTATATACCTGTACCATAATATACACCATCTAATACTATATACCTGTACCATAATATACATCATCTAATACTATATACCTGTACCATAATATACACCATCTAATACTATATACCTGTACCATAATATACAACATCTAATACTATATACCTGTACCATAATATACACCATCTAATACTATATACCTGTACCATAATATACACCATCTAATACTATATACCTGTACCATAATATACACCATCTAATACTATATACCTGTACCATAATATACACCATCTAATACTATATACCTGTACCATAATATACACCATCTAATACTATATACCTGTACCATAATATACAACATCTAATACTATATACCTGTACCATAATATACACCATCTAATACTATATACCTGTACCATAATATACACCATCTAATACTATAATACTATCTATACCTGTACCATAATATACAACATCTAATACTATATACCTGTACCATAATATACAACATCTAATACTATATACCTGTACCATAATATACACCATCTAATACTATATACCTGTACCATAATATACAACATCTAATACTATATACCTGTACCATAATATACACCATCTAATACTATATACCTGTACCATAATATACACCATCTAATACTATATACCTATACCATAATATACAAACATCTAATACTATATACCTGTACCATAATATACAACATCTAATACTATATACCTGTACCATAATATACAACATCAAATACTTTATACCTGTACCATAATATACAACATCTAATACTATATACCTGTACCATAATATACAACATCTAATACTATATACCTGTACCATAATATACACCATCTAATACTATATACCTGTACCATAATATACAACATCTAATACTATATACCTGTACCATAATATACAACATCTAATACTTTATACCTGTACCATAATATACAACATCTAATACTATATACCTGTACCATAATATACAACATCAAATACTTTATACCTGTACCATAATATACAACATCTAATACCCTGTACCATAATATACACCATCTAATACTATATACCTGTACCATAATATACAACATCTAATACTATATACCTGTACCATAATATACAACATCTAATACTATATACCTGTACCATAATATACAATATCTAATACTATATACCCGTACCACCATAATATACAACATCTAATACTATACACCTGTATCACCTTAATATACAACATCTAATACTATATACCTGTACCACCATAATATACAACATCTAATACTATATACCTGTACCACCATAATATACAACATCTAATACTATACACCTGTATCACCTTAATATACAACATCTAATACTATATACCTGTATCACCTTAATATACAACATCAAATACTATATACCTGTACCATAATATACATCAAATACACCTGTCTAATACTATATACTATGTACCATAATATACAACATCAAATACTTTATACCTGTACCATAATATACACCATCTAATACTATATACCTGTACCACCATAATATACAACATCAAATACTTTATACCTGTACCATAATATACAACCATCTAATACTTTATACCTGTGCCATAATATACAACATCTAATACTTTATACCTGTATAATAACATACAACATCTAATATACCTGTACCACCATAATATACACCATCTAATACTATATACCTGTACCATAATATACAACATCTAATACTATATGCCTGTACCATAATATACACCATCTAATACTATATACCTGTACCATAATATACAACATCTAATACTATATACCTGTACCATAATATACAACATCTAATACTATATACCTGTACCACCATAATATACACCATCTATACATATACCTGTACCATAATATACAACATCTAATACTATATACCTGTACCATAATATACACCATCTAATACTATATACCTGTACCATAATATACACCATCTAATACTATATACCTGTACCATAATATACACCATCTAATACTATATACCTGTACCATAATATACACCATCTAATACTATATACCTGTACCATAATATACAACATCTAATACTATATACCTGTACCATAATATACACCATCTAATACTATATACCTGTACCATAATATACACCATCTAATACTATATACCTGTACCATAATATACACCATCTAATACTATATACCTGTACCATAATATACAACATCTAATACTATATACCTGTACCATAATATACACCATCTAATACTATATACCTGTACCATAATATACAACATCTAATACTATATACCTGTACCATAATATACAACATCTAATACTATATACCTGTATCACCATAATATACAACATCTAATACAATATACCTGTACCATAATATACAACATCTAATACTATATACCTGTATCACCATAATATACAACATCTAATACTATATACCTGTACCATAATATACAACATCTAATACTATATACCTGTACCATAATATACAACATCTAATACTATATACCTGTACCATAATATACAACATCTAATACTATAT
>NC_056457.1:26879600-26884600 GCF_018296145.1 Oncorhynchus tshawytscha | reverse complement strand
TCAAATGAGTTGTTTGCTTTGACAAATTATTACATTTGACAAGGCAATTTGATAATATATTGTACAAAGAGAGAGACAGAGGCAGAAACAGAGATAGATGGAGATTCAGAGAGAAACAGAGAGCTAGACAGTGACAGCTGTGTGTAACTTACAAAGCTGGAGGTGTCTAGCTTCTTGCGTCGTGCCAGATCAGTGATGTTGTCTCCGTTGTAGTTGATGCTCTCCATACAGCCTCTGAAGTTCTTCATCCCCCCTCCCATTGGCTTACCACTGTAGGGCATGCCACCAAAACTCAACTACAGTAGAGAGAGAGAGAGATGAGACAAAGAGAAATAGAGGGATTAAAGAACTAACATAGAACAGCATAAAAATCATTTTCTCATCTGCTAAGATGTCTTGGTGCTCCCTAAATGTTACTGCATGTGTCATTGTTAAGGGTCTGTACTGTCATGCTTCACTACTCATATTAATGAATGAATTAAAGCCAAGAATGTATAAGGGAAGCCACGCTTTAAACAGACACACCAAGGGAAGCCAGGCTTTAAACAGACACACCAAGGGAAGCCAGGCTTTAAATAGACACACCAAGGGAAGCCAGGCTTTAAATAGACACACCAAGGGAAGCCAGGCTTTAAACAGACACACCAAGGGAAGCCAGGCTTTAAACAGACACACCAAGGGCTAAGGAGATTGGCTGGGCAGTTCTGCACTGAGCAAAAGCAGTCACGCTGTCGGGAATAACTCAGTTAGTTAACGATTCAACTACTGTACCCAGCAGCACATTATAGGCACGTGTATATGCATGCACTCACCTAGACATACACATACAATCACTGTATTTTTGCATGATGTATCTTGGGTATTTAAAAATCTATTTGGTTTTTATAAGTGGTATTAGTGTGCGGTACAGTTTCATTGCATTAACATCCATCATTAATTCTATATTATAAGCAAGTCTTGTTTGAGCTGCTTTTGAAAGCGAAAGTCGAATTGAAAACAGTATTGGTATTGCTAGAACTGATGGTTTGGTTCGCTGAACTAGCAAGTCTGTTTGTTTTGTTTCCACGGCAACTACTGTTGCTATCTAGTTATGTCAGTGGACGCTGAACACATTTCTACTGGCAAATTAACACATTTCTAGTGGCAAATGTGTTCATTTATAGCCATGGTATGAAAGGGATCATCAACTCAGGGCTCTAGGCGTTCTGTGGAAAATGATGCAACTCTGTGGAAGGTCAGTTTGACTCCGCTAGCGCGTCGTGGAACACACCTTCTACATTGTTCATTATTTTCAACAGAACACACAGCCCCTCATTGATTATCCCTTACATACACTGCATTCTGAAACTATATAGACCGACGGTACAGTCTTATTCTAAAATTGACTACATAAAATAAATACTCAGCAATCTACACATAATACCCCATACTGACAAACACAAACACGAAAACAGGCTTTTGAATTTTTGCAATTAAAAAACAAATGATATACCTTATTCCATAAGTACTCAGACCCTATGAGACTTGAAATTGAGCTCAGGTGACATCCGGTTTCCATTGATCATCCTTGAGATAATTCTACAACTTGATTGGAGTCCACTGATGGTACATTCAATTGATTGGACATGATTTGGAAAGACACACACCTGTCTATATGAAGTCCCACAGTTGACCGTGCATGTCAATGCCAAAAAACAAGCCATGAGGATGAAGGAATTATCCGTAGAGGTCCGAGACAGGATTGTGTCGAGGCACAGATCTGGTGAAGGGTACCTAAACATTTCTGCAGCATTGAAGGTCCCCAATAATACAGTGGCCTCATCCTTCCTGACCGACCGGTGAAACTGTGCAATTGGGGGAGAAGGGCCTTGGTCAGGGAGGTGACCAAGAACATGATGGTCAGTCTGAGAGGTCTAGAGATGGGAGAACCTGCGTACAGATGGGAGAAATTTCCATCTCTGCAGCACTCCACTAATCAGGCCTTTATGGCAGAGTGGCCAGATGGAAGCCACTCCTCAGTAAAAGGCACATGACAGCCCGCTTGGAGTTTGCCAAAAGGCATCTAAAGGACTCTCAGACCAGGAGAAACAAGTTTCTCAGGCTAGATGAAACCAAGATTGAACTTTTTGCTCTGAATGCCAAGCGTCACGTCTGGAGGAAACCTGGCACCATCCCTACGGTGAAACATGGTGGTGGCAGCATCACGTCTGGAGGAAACCTGGCACCATCCCTACGGTGAAGCATGGTGGTGGCAGCATCAC
Source organism: Oncorhynchus tshawytscha (assembly GCF_018296145.1). Lineage (NCBI taxonomy): Eukaryota > Metazoa > Chordata > Actinopteri > Salmoniformes > Salmonidae > Oncorhynchus > Oncorhynchus tshawytscha. Next base: position 26,882,339 of record NC_056457.1, on the reverse strand, counting down.
GTCTGGAGGAAACCTGGCACCATCCCTACGGTGAAACATGGTGGTGGCAGCATCATGCTGTGGGGATGTTTTTCAGCGGCAGGGACTGGGAGACTAGTCAGGATCGAGGGAAAGATGAACGGAGCAAAGCAGAGAGAGATCCTTGATGAAAACCTGCCCCAGAGTGCTCAGGACCTCAGACTTGGGCGAAGGCTCACCTTCCAACAGGACAACGACCCTAAGCACACAGCCAAGACAACGCAGGAGTGGCTTTGGGACAAGTCTCTGAATGTCCTTGAGTGGCCCAGCCATAGCCCGGACTTGAACCCGATCGAACATCTCTGGAGAGACCTGAAAATAGCTGTTCAGCAACGCTCCTCATCCAACCTGAGAGAGCTTGAGAGGATCTGCAGAGAAGAATGGGAGAAACTCCCCAAAAACTCCCCAAATACAAGTGTGCCAAGCTTGTAGCGTCATACCCAAGAAGAATTAAGGCTGTAATCACTGCCAAAGGTGCTTCAACAAAGTACTGAGTAAAGGGTCTGAATACTTATGTAAATGTGATATTTCAGTTTAATTTATTTGCTTTGTCATTATGGGCTATTGTGTGTAGATTGATGAGAGAAAACATTATAAAAAATAAATTTTAGAATAAGGCTGTAACGTAATAAAATGTGGAAAAAGTGAAGGGGTCTGAATACTTCGAATACACTGTATGGATTAGTCCTGATGAGTGAGTTGTAACTCCACTATCTAATTTTTTCTGGTATCAAATCTAACAGCAAATACTGGCAATTATAGCTGACATATGAGGGAAAAGGAAAGATATATATATATATAGAGAGAGAGAGAGAGAGAGGGAGAGAGAGAGAGAGAGAGAGAGAGAGAGAGAGAACAAGAGAGGGAGAGAACAATGGAGAGAGAGAGAGAGAACAATGGAGAGAGAGAGAGAGAGAACAATGGAGAGAGAGAGATGAAAAAATAAGAAAATAGAATACTGTAAAAAGAAGAAGGGAAGAGAGAAAGCAGAAGAGAGGAGAGGAGACATGACACTGACAAGCGGAGGAGGGTGTTAATAGGGTGAGTCGGAGGTGAGACAGAGGAACTAGGGGGAGGAAGGGGGAGGGAGGTGAGTTGATGGCTGTGCTCTCAGGACAGAGTGTTAATTAGTGCTATACAATGCCTGTTATAGGTCTAGAGGGAGGGAGGGAGGGAAATACTGAGAGACACTCTGTAGAGGAATCTTAAGCAGTGGAACAATGCTGTGCGTCAGTGTGTGAATGCAAGTACATCGGAAACAAATATCAAGTGTTTGTCCTATGTTTCATGAGCTGAAATAAAAAAAAGCTTGTTTCTATCAAATTCTGAGCACAAATGTGTTTCCATCCCTGTTAGTGAGCATTTCTCCTTCACCAAGATACTCCATCCACCTGACAGGTGTGGCATATCAAGACTAGGTGCACCTTGTGCTGGGGACAATAAAAGCCACTCTAAAATGTGCAGTTTTGTCACACAACACAATGTCACAGATGTCTCAAGTTTTGAGGAGTGTGCAATTGACATGCTGACTGCAGGAATGTCCACCAGAGCTGTGTCCAGATAATTGAATGTCCACCAGAGCTGTGTCCAGATAATTGAATGTCCACCAGAGCTGTGTCCAGATAATTGAATGTCCACCAGAGCTGTGTCCAGATAATTGAATGTCCACCAGAGCTGTGTCCAGATAATTGAATGTCCACCAGAGCTGTGTCCAGATAATTGAATGTCCATTTCTCTACCATAACCTGCCTCCAACGTTGTTTTAGAGAATTTGACGTCCAACAGGCCTCACAACCGCAGGCCACGTGTAACCACGCCAGCCCAGGACCTCCACATCTTCTTCACCTTGCGGGATCGTCTGAGACCAGCTACCGGGACAGCTGATGAAACTGCTACATGCATTAACAAACTGTGTATGTGACAAATAAAATTTGATTTGATTTGATTTGGGTTTGCACAACTGAAGGATTTCTGCACAAACTGTCAGAAGCCGTCTCGTCGGGGAAGCTCATCTGGGTGCTCATCGTCCTCACCAGGGTCTTGACCTGACTGCAGTTTGCCATTGTAACTGACTTCAGTAGGCAAATGCTCACCTTCGATGGCCACTGGCACGCTGGAGAAGTGTGCTCTTCACCGATGAATCCCGGTTTCAACTGTACCGGGCAGATGGCAGACAGTGTGTATGGCGTCGTGTGGGCGAGCGGTTTGCTGATGTCAACGTTGTGAACAGAATACCCCATGTTGACGGTGGGTGTTATGGGCAGGCATAAGCTACAGACAACAAACACAGTTCCATTTTATGGATGGCAATTTTAATGCACAGACATACCGTACCAATCCTGAGGCCCATTGTCATGCCATTCATCCACCATCACCTCATGTTTCAGCATGATAATGTTGCAAGGATCTGTACACAATTCCTGGAAGCTGAAAATGTCCCAGTTCTTGGCCTGCATATGCACCAGACATGTCACTAATTAAGATGTGGAAGGAGATGAGTCACGCTGCATGAGGCAAATGGTGGTCACATCAGATACTGACTGGTTTTCTGATCCACTCCCGTACTTTTTCTTAAGGTATCTATGACTAACAGATGAAATCCATAGATTAGGGCCTAATGAATTTATTTAAATTGACTGATTTCCTTCTATGAACTGTAACTCAGTAAAATCTTTGAATCTTCTTTAGTGTACTGTATGTACAGTACAGGCGTGTGTGTGT
>NC_056457.1:26867100-26874600 GCF_018296145.1 Oncorhynchus tshawytscha | reverse complement strand
AAACCCTCTGCCCTATCAGCATATGCTGAGGAGCGAGGGACAGAGAGAGAGAGAGAGAGAGAGAGAGAGAGAGAGAGAGAGAGAGAGACAGAGGGACAGAGAGAGAGAGAGAGAGAGAGAGGGAGAGAGAGAGAGAGAGAGAGGGACAGAGAGACAGAGAGAGAGAGAGAGAGAGAGGGACAGAGAGACAGAGAGAGAGAGAGAGAGAGAGAGAGAGAGGGAGAGAGAGAGAGAGAGAGAGAGAGAGAGAGAGAGGGAGAGAGAGAGAGAGAGAGGGACAGAGAGACAGAGAGAGAGAGAGAGAGAGAGAGAGGGACAGAGAGACAGAGAGAGAGAGAGAGAGAGAGAGAGAGAGGGACAGAGAGAGAGAGAGAGGGACAGAGAGACAGAGAGAGAGAGAGAGAGAGAGAGAGAGGGACAGAGAGAGAGAGAGAGAGAGAGAGAGAGAGAGAGAGAGAGAGAGAGAGAGAGAGAGAGGGACAGAGAGAGGGACAGAGAGAGAGAGAGGGACAGAGAGAGAGAGAGAGAGAGAGAGAGGGACAGAGAGAGAGAGAGAGAGAGAGAGAGAGAGAGAGGGACAGAGAGAGAGAGAGAGAGAGAGAGAGAGAGGGACAGAGAGAGAGAGAGAGAGAGAGAGAGAGAGAGAGAGAGAGAGAGAGGAGAGAGAGAGAGAGAGAGAGAGAGAGAGAGGGAAAGGCGTAGGGCAGAGAGGAGCAGGTTATGTAATTTCAAACACCGTCTCTGAAACAGGTTATGTTGTTTCAAACACCGGCTCTGAAACATGTCGTTTCGGCAACAGGTGTTTATGTTTTTGGACTCAACGGAGCAGACTTTGGGAGTTATTGTTTAAAGTCAAGTATGACAACAGACTGTATACAGCTTATGTTAGTATGGGTATGTGGGGATGAGGGTCATAAGAGACATGCTTGCCCGAAAAGGGAGGGGCGCAGGTGGTCCTCGGCAGCTAGTCTCCCAGGCAGTGGAGGAGAAGCCTGGTACTAGTGATGGGGTGCAAGTGGTTAGTGTTGAGAGGGATGTGGTAGAGGGGAGTCAGGGGTCTGTGGCCTCAGTTGAGGAGGATCAGGAGAAGGATATGATTATGTCTGATATCTCTGTTGATATGATAGAAGCTGGCGGTGACTCAATTTACAATCTAAATTACGTACAGTTGAAGACGTAAGTTTACATACACCTTCGCCAAATACATTTAAACACAGTTTTTCACATTTGCTAACATTTAATCCTAGTAAAAATCCCTGTCTCAGGTCAGTTAGGTCTATCACTTTATTTTAATAACGTGAAATGTCAGAATAATAGTAGAGAGAATTATTTATTTCAGCTTTTATTTCTTTCATCACATTCCCAGTGGGTCAAAAGTTTACATACACTCAATTAGTATTTGGTAGCATTGCCTTTAAGTTGTTTAACTTGGGTCATACGTTTCAGGTAGCCTTCCACAAGCTTCCCACAAAAAGTTGGGTGCATTTTGGCCCATTCCTCCTGACAGAGCTGGTGTAACTGAGTCAGGTTTGTAGGCCTCCTTGCTGGCCCACACATTTTCTATAGGATTGAGGTCAGTGCTTTGTGATGGACACTCCAATACCTTGACTTTGTTGTCCTTAAGCCATTTTGCCACAACTTTGGAAGTATCCTTGGGGTCATTTGTCATTTGGAAGACCCATTTGCGACCAAGCTTTAACTTCCTGACTGATGTCTTGAGATGTTGCTTCAGTATATCCACATAATTTCCCTGCCTCATGATGCCATCAATTTTTTGAAGTGCACCAGTCCCTCCTGCAGCAAAGCACCCCACAACATGATGCTGCCACCCCGTGCTTCACAGTTGGGATGGTGTTCTTCGGCTTGCAAGTGTCCCCCTTTTCCCTACAACAATGGTCATTATGGCCAAACAGTTCTATATTTGTTTCATCAGACCAGAGGACATTTCTCCAAAAAGTACGATCTTTGTCCCCATGTGCAGTTGCAAACCGTAGTCTGGCCCTTTTATGGCAGTTTTGGAGCAGTGGCTTCGTCCTTGCTGAGCGGGCATTCAGGTTATGTCGATACAGGACTTGTTTTACTGTGGATATAAATACTTTTGTACCTGTTTCCCCCAACATCTTCACAAGGTCCTTTGCTGTTGTTCTGGGATTTCATTTGCACTTTTCGCACCAATGTAAGTTCATCTCTAGGAGACAGAACGCGTCTCCTTCCTGAGCGGTATGACGGCTGTGTGGTCCCATGGTGTTTATACTTGCATACTATTGTTTGTACAGATGAACGTGGTACCTTCAGGCGTTTGGAAATTGCTCCAAAGGATGAACCAGACTTGTGGAGGTCTACATTTTTTTTCTGAAAATACATCCACAGGCATGACAGGTTCCAAGGTTCCAAGCTGTTTAAAGGCACAGTCAACTTAGTGTATGTAAACTTCTGACCCACTGGAATTGTGATACAGTGAATTCTAAGTTAAATAATTGGTCTGTAAACAATTGTTGGAAAAATTACTTGTGTTATGCACAAAGTAGATGTCCTAACCGACTTACCAAAACTATAGTTTGATAAAAAGAAATTTGTGGAGTGGTTGAAAAATCAGTTTTAATGACTACAACATAAGTGTATGTAAACTTCCCACTTCAACTGTAAATAACTTCCTGGACCAATCTGTTAAATTGGCAGATGATTTTGATGTTGATAAGTTTGTGAGGTCAGCTGTGATGTTACAGAAGACGGTGGGGTTAGACCAGCTGAGTGTGAAGAAGCATTTCCACTTGAGGAAATGTGTTACTGCTGTCACGGCAACAAAAGGTTGTGGGAAATGTGGGAAGGTTAAGAGAAAAATAAAACAATGATGATGATCATGCCTCATAAGGTGTTTTCTTTCTCTTTGTCTGGTTTCTCTGTGGTTTCTTCTGCTTTTCTTTTCTCTTTTCTATATGGAGGTACTAAGGGTAGGTTCTCTCAATATTAATGGGGAAGGGACAGGAATAATAATTTCCTACAGGAGACACATAGTGATGAGGCTAAAGAGGTTGACTGGGGAATGTGGTGGGAGGGGCAGCATATACTCAGTCATAGTACTAATTTCAGTGCTGGGGTGGCAATTTTGTTTTCCTGAGACTTATGGGTGACTGTGGTATCAACAACAGAGATTGTCAGGGGTCGGATTTTATTGGTCAAGGCGGATGTTATGTATTTATTTTAATGTTTATGCTCCTAATGAGGGTACAGAGCGTATTGCTGTATTTGATCAAATAAAGGAAACCTGAAGACAGTGTGATCAAGAGGGGTGAATGGTTTTAGGGCCTCATGTATGGTGAAGGTAGGTCGGTGGTTTGAGTTACCCCGTTGAACGGGGATGGGGCATCGGGCAGGGATGCCCAATTTCAGGGCATTTATATTGTCTGGCAATTGAACCAATGCATTGTTTTTTAAGAGCGAGGCTTACTGGTTTCTCTGTGCCAGGGGTAATGAAGGGTCCCACGATAGCACTGTCTGAGTATGCAGATGACGTGATAGTTTTTATTACAGGGGCTGAGGATGTTAAGGTTCTCTCAAATGCTTTATAGGTGTATGAGGGGGCCTCCTCAGCTAGAGTTAGTTGGGAAAAGAGTGAATCACTGTGGGCAGGTCAGCTTCAGATAGGGTCCCGCTCCACGGTTACTAGGGAGGCTTCAGATAGGGTCCGCTCCACGGTTACTAGGGGGCTTCAGATAGGGTCCGCTCCACGGTTACTAGGGGGCTTCAGATAGGGTCCCGCTCCACGGTTACTAGGGGGCTTCAGATAGGGTCCGCTCCACGGTTACTAGGGGGCTTCAGATAGGGTCCGCTCCATGGTTACTAGGGGGCTTCAGATAGGGTCCGCTCCACGGTTACTAGGGGGCTTCAGTAGGGCAGAGATGGGATGAAGACTTTGCGGGTTATTCTAGGCTCCGATGTCTTTAAAAAAGAACTGGGAGGGTCTAGTGAAGAAGGTGTTTGCCAGATTGTCTTGGTGGAAATGAGTGCCACCCCAGCTGTCTTATAGGGGAAGGGTGCTGGTAGCCAATAATCTAGCTGCCTCTACCCTGTGGCACAGACTAATGATTTTACAGCCACCAAAGGGTCTGATACAAGAGCTTCAGAGGACCCTTGTCAATTTCTTCTGGTCTGGACAACATTGGAATAAAGATGGAGCCCTGTACCTGCCACTGCACGAGGGTGGACAAGGTCTGGTGGACATTTCTTTCCAGGATCATGGCTTGATGGCTTCAAGTAGACCAGAGACAGTTGTACAGTGATGGTTCTAACAGCCCAGAGACTGTTGTACTGTGACAGTTCTAGCTGGGTCAACACAGCCTATATATTGGTGAGGAGAATGGGCTGTTTGGGTTAAGACAAACATATTTTCCTCTTAAAGCTAGAAGGGGTGATTTGTCTGGCTTGACTCCATTTTATGAGTCTGTATGCAGGCTTGGAGAGTTCTTGTCAAGTCCCATAAGGCTGGCACGCCACCAGGGATGTGGCTTTTTGAAGAGCCTCTTTTTACAACACTGCCATCCAGTCCTGTGCTGTGGGTTCAGCCAGCCTACGTTCATGCCTGTTAGTAAACTCTCTCTCTCTTATGCTCCTCTCTCTCTGTCTCTCTATCCCTTTCTCTCTCTGTCTCTCTCTCTCTCCCTCTGTCTCTCTCTCTCTGTCTCTCTCTATCCCTCTCTCTCTGTCTCTCTCTATCCCTCTCTCTTTCCCTCTCTCCATCTCTTCCTCTCCCCCTCTCTCTATCCATCTCGCCCTCTCACTCTCCCTCTCTCTCTCTCAATTAAATTCAATTCAATTATTGACATGGCAAGTTCATTATTACTTACATTATTACTTATTACTTACATTTTTATTACTTACACTTTCATTATTACTTACATTTTCAAAGTATACATATCGAAGAAAAAAAGATATATATATATATATATACATAAAAAACATATATTTATATTTAAATAAATGGTGGGACCAACAGCAATAATAATAGTAGTAGTGGACATGGGATTACCATTAACAACAACTACAACAACAATATTAATGAGAACAACAATACATTAAAGCAATGGTAGTAGACCAGTGTAAACGTGACTGAGAAGACACATGACATGGTATGAAAGACAAAACAAAACAAGATGGGAAATATTATCAACATTACATTGCACTTTTCACTGGCTGTCCCTCAGGTTGTGGGAGGAGGACACATATTTGGCTGCCAAAACTGCACATTGTGGCTTTTCACCCAATAAATATTTGATTCTTTCTTCATCTTTTATAGTTTCACATTCTTTGTATTGAATTATAATTTTGGGAAAGAAATATTCTCTTAGGTCTGAGTATTGGTAACAGTGTTACTCACTCTCTCTCTCTCTCTCTCCCTCTCTCCTCAGCATCCTTCTTTAGCAAGATGGGACCATGAACCAATATATTCCTCTAAGGCTCATCCTATTGTAAAGAAATTAAAACAGGACTTATCTACCACGGATAAAGCAGACAGCCAAGAGAATACTTTATTTTTACATTTACTTTCCCTGGCGAGGTACAATAGAAAACAGAAACGCCATCCAAGAAAACCTCATCCTTTCTGCCAAGCTCTGCCTTTCATGTGCATTGTACTCTCTCTCTCTGTGTGTGTGTGTGTGTGTGTGTGTGTGTGTGTGTGTGTGTGTGTGTGTGTGTGTGTGTGTGTGTGTGAAAGGTTAGACAAAATAATCACATTAATAATGTACGCTAACCCCATTCTGTACAAATGCGCGCAACAGCGACATTCAAACGAGGCTGCAAAGAAAACTAATGGGACTGTAGCGACTGTGTTGACATCAACATCTGGGGTGTGAACTACGTTTCTATTCAAGTGTTGATTGACATGGTAATGGCTCTGTAGTATTGGAGAAAAGTAAAAAACGGACCCCTCCGACGCTGTACGTTACATTGTGATGTGTCATGGCGTAACGTACAGCACCCATAAAGCTACTAAATCTGTCTTACAGCCTCTCTCCACCAGGTGTAGCACTTCTCTCACCGTTTAAAAACAAGGGACAGGGACAGGGACAGGGATGGGGACAGGGTAGGGGACAGGACAGGACGGGGTAAGGGACAGGGTAAGGGACAGGACAGGGATGGGGACAGGGTAAGGGATGGGGACAGGGTATGGGACAGGGTAAGGGACAGGGTAAGGGACGGGGACAGGGACAGGGACAGGACAGGGACAGGGAAGGACAGGGACAGGACAGGGACAGGACAGGGACAGGACAGGGACAGGACAGGACAGGACAGGGACAGGACAGGGACAGGGTAAGGGACAGGACGGGACAGGGACGGGGTAAGGGACGGGGTAAGGGACAGGGACATGGTAAGGGACAGGGACAGGGACGGGGTAAGGACAGGACAGGGTAAGGACAGGGACAGGGTAAGGGACAGGGACAGGGTAAGGGACAGGGTAAGGGACAGGGACGGGGACGGGGACAGGGACAGGGACAGGGTAAGGGACAGGGACAGGGAGAGGGTAAGGGACATGGACAGGGTAAGGGACAGGAGAGGGTAAGGGACAGGGTACAGGGACAGGGACAGGGTAAGGGACAGGGTAAGGGACAGGGACAGGGTAAGGGGCAGGACGGGGACGGGGAATGGGACAGGGTAAGGGACAGGGAGAGGGTAAGGGGCATGGACAGGGTAAGGGACAGAGACAGGGTAAGGGACAGGGTAAGGGACAGGGACAGGGTAAGGACAGGGACAGGGTAAGGGACAGGGTAAGGGACAGGGACAGGTAAGGGGCAGGACGGGACGGGAATGGGACAGGGTAAGGGACAGGGACAGGGTAAGGGACAGGGTAATGGACAGGGTAAGGGACAGGGTAAGGACAGGGTAAGGGACATGGACAGGGTAAGGGACAGGGTAAGGGACAGGGGGACAGGGACAGGGTAAGGGACAGGGTAATGGGACGGGGACGGGACGGGAATGGGACAGGGACAGGGTAAGGGACAGGGACAGGGTAAGGGGCAGGGACGGACGTGGGACGGGAATGGGACAGGGTCAGGGACAGGGTAAGGGGCAGGATGGGAACGGGGAACTGGACAGGGACAAGTTAAGGGACATCGTAAGGGACAGGGTAAGGGACAGGGTGGAGGAAAGGGACAGGACAGGTAAGGGGTAAGGGGGATACCTAGTCCTTTTGCGTCATCACTACAAGCTATCATGACTCTCAAAAGCTGCTGTTTACATCTGAAGATCACTTTAGCCCGCCCCTAAAAACCTGATTCAAATTCGACACAAACCTTCAAATAGGTATGTAATGACACATTATATAAACTCTTATAGTGTTTTATTTACATTTTAGAGGCGATAAGGTGATAAGTTGACAGATGAAGTGAAGAAAGCAGTTTCCACATGACATCTCTCCTTCTCAATATCACGTATTAGGTTTAGCTCCTCCCCCGCCGTTTTTAAAAAGACCCGACGGGAGCACACAAAACTGAACGAAGCATG
>NC_056457.1:26855165-26862665 GCF_018296145.1 Oncorhynchus tshawytscha | reverse complement strand
ATGAATGTGTGTGAGTGTGTGTGTGTGTGTGTGTGTGTGTAAAGGTGTGTGTAAAGGTGTGTGTGTGTGTGTGTGTGTGTGTGTGTGTGTAAAGGTGTGTGTAAAGGTGTGTGTAAAGGTGTGTGTGTGTATGTGTGTGTAAAGGTGTGTGTGTGTGTGTGTGTAAAGGTGTGTGTGCATGGATTATCATATACATTCCCAACATGAACATCCTCCAACAGCCACATGCAGGTAGATTTTGGCATTGGAGGGTAAGATGTGCATTTCACCAGCCCTCCCATTGTACCAGCCCTCCCATTGTATCAGCCCTCCCATTGTATCAGCCCTCCCATTGTATCAGCCCTCCCATTGTACCAGCCCTCCCATTGTATCAGCCCTCCCATTGTATCAGCCCTCCCATTGTATCAGCCCTCCCATTGTACCAGCCCTCCCATTGTACCAGCCTCCCATTGTATCAGCCCTCCCATTGTATCAGCCCTCCCATTGTACCAGCCTCCCATTGTACCAGCCTCCCATTGTACCAGCCCTCCCATTTCACCAGCCCTCCCATTGTACCAGCCCTCCCATTGTACCAGCCTCCCATTTCACCAGCCCTCCCATTGTACCAGCCCTCCCATTGTACCAGCCTCCCATTTCACCAGCCCTCCCATTGTACCAGCCCTCCCATTTCACCAGCCTCCCATTGTACCAGCCTCCCATTTCACCAGCCCTCCCATTGTACCAGCCCTCCCATTTCACCAGCCCTCCCATTGTACCAGCCCTCCCATTGTACCAGCCCTCCCATTGTACCAGCCTCCCATTGTACCAGCCCTCCCATTGTACCAGCCTCCCATTTCACCAGCCCTCCCATTTCACCAGCCCTCCCATTTCACCAGCCCTCCCATTTCACCAGCCCTCCCATTTCACCAGCCTCCCATTTCACCAGCCCTCCCATTTCACCCTCCCTCCCATTTCACCAGCCCTCCCATTGTACCAGCCCTCCCATTGTACCAGCCTCCCATTGTACCAGCCCTCCCATTGTACCAGCCCTCCCATTGTACCAGCCCTCCCATTTCACCAGCCCTCCCATTGTACCAGCCCTCCCATTTCACCAGCCCTCCCATTGTACCAGCCCTCCCATTTCACCAGCCCTCCCATTGTACCAGCCCTCCCATTTCACCAGCCCTCCCATTGTACCAGCCCTCCCATTGTACCAGCCTCCCATTGTACCAGCCCTCCCATTGTACCAGCCCTCCCATTTCACCCTCCCTCCCATTGTACCAGCCCTCCCATTTCACCCTCCCTCCCATTGTACCAGCCCTCCCAAGTGATTTTAATATTGTAAATCTGTTCCCAAGTATTCCCATAACAGAGAGACACGGGATCATATACAAATGTAAGCAAAGTTTGAAAAGCCGATTTTTTAGTCAAACGTTATATCTGTTTGGGCTTCTTGAGGTCAATATGTAAACCAAAAAGTAAATTTTCTGTCCTGCCTGTATCTCAGTCACTGTAATCTCACTACCCCCTGGGAATAATGTAGAATCAAATATATAACAAACTAAATACTAGAGGTCGACCGTTTATGATTTGTCCTACACTGATACCAATACCGATTGTTGGAGGACCAAAAAAAGCCAAAACCGATGAATCGGACGATTTTTATATATATATATTTGTAAGGACAATTACAACAATACTGAATTAAAAATGAACACTTTTACGTATTTAAAATATAATACATCAATAAAATCAATTTAGTGTCAAGTAAGTAATGAAACATGTTCAATTTGGTATAAATAATGCAAAAACAAAGTGTTGGAAAAGAAAGTAAAAGTGCAATATGTGCCATGTAAGAAAGCTAACGTTTAAGTTCCTTAATCAGAACATGAGAACATATGAATGCTGGTGGTTCCTTATAACATGAGTCTTCAGTATTCCCAGGTAAGACGTTTTAGGTTGTAGTTATTATAGGACTATTTCTCTCTATGCCATTTGTATTTCACATACCTTTGACTATTGGATGTTCTAATAGGCACTTTAGTATTACCAGCCTAATCTCAGGAGTTGATAGGCTTGAAGTCATAAACATTGCTGTGCCTCAAGCATTGCTAAGAGCTGCTGGCAAACGCAGGAAAGTGCTGTCTGACCACTCAGTCAGACTGCTCTAACATCAAATCATAGACTTAATTGTAATATAATAAACACACAGAAATACGAGCCTTAGGGCATTAATATGGTCAAATCCGGAAACTATCATTTCGAAAACAAAACGTTTATTATTTCAGTGAAACACGGAACCGTTCCGTATTTTATCTAACGGGTGGCATCCATCAGTCTGAATATTCCTGTTACATTGCACAACCTTCAATGTTATGTCATAATTACGTAAAATTCTGGCAAATTAGTTCGCAACGAGCCAGGTGGCCCAAACTGTTGCCTATACCCCGACTCTGCATGCAATAAACGCAAGAGAAGTGACCCAATTTCCCTAGTTTAATATTGCCTGATAACATGAATTTATTTTAACTGAAGGTTTTAAAAAATGCAGGTTTAAAAAAATATACTTCTGTGTTGTCACGTTCTGACCTTTATTTCCTTTGTTTTGTCTTTATTTAGTATGGTCAGGGCGTGAGTTGGGGTGGGCAGTCTATGATTGTGTTTCTATGTTTTTTCTATTTCTGTGTTTGGCCTGATATTGTTCTCAATCAGAGGCAGCTGTTTATCATTGTCCCTGATTGAGAACCATATTTAGGTAGCCTGGTTTCACATTTGAGTTGTGGGTGTTTGTTTCCTGTGTCAGTGTTTGTGCCACACGGGACTGTTTCGTTTATATTCACTTTGTTATGTTGTATTGTTTCATGTTCAGTTTATACTATTAAAACATGGACAGTTACCACGCTGCGTTTTGGTCCGATCCTGTTACACCTCTTCAGACGAAGAAGAGGAAATCTGTCGTTACAGGTGTATTGATTTTAAGAAAGGCATTGATGTTTAGGGTTAGGTACATTCGTGCAACGATTGTGCTTTTTTCGCAAATGAGCTTTTGTTAAATCATCCCCCGTTTGGCGAAGTTGGCTGTCTTTGTTAGGAAGAAATAGTCTTCACACAGTTTGAAACGGGCCAGACGGCCCAAACTGCTGCATATAACGTTACCCTGACTCTGTTGCAAGAGAAGTGACACAATTTACCTAGTTGTTTATGGTTAGGTACACATTGGTACAACGACAGTGCTTTTTTTTGTTAAATCACCCATTTGGCGAAGTAGGCTGTGATTCAATGATAAATTAACAGGCAACACATTGATTATATGCAACACAGGACAAGCTAGATAAACTAGTAATATCATTCCATGTGTAGTTAATTAGTGATTATGTTAAGATTGATTGTTTTTATAAGATACGTTTAAAGCTAGCTAGCACCTTACCTTGACTAATTGCTGCACTCGCATAACAGGTAGTCAGCCTGCCACTCGTGGAGTGCAATGCAATCGGCCCTAATTAATCGGCCATTCCGATTAATCGGTTGACCTCTACTAAATACATACACATTTATGCACACACGCACAAAACATACACACACAGAGAGAGAGAGAGAGTAGAGAGAGAGAGAGGATCTACTCTATGGGCTGCCCTTAGATTTTTAGCCAGACGACATCAAGTAGTGTTTCAGCTTCCATCTCTTCAATACTAGACCCTTAAACCTTCTCTTCAACAGTTCACACTACAATGTCTGACTAATTAAGCTAACAAATCCCCCTCAGGACTGCTCTGGGTCCTTTCTTCTTTACAAAGAGGTGTGCGTGTATGTGCACGCACTTGTGTGTTTGTGTGTGTGTGTGTGTGTGAGCACACACATCCATAATTGCAGATGGATAAATACCCCACCCTGTGTGACTTCACAGACCTTTATTTAATATTAGCTTGTGTAGGTGTATGGAGAATGAGAATATATGAATGTGTTGATATTGTATACTGATTACCAACTTAATTAATTATTGCTAGTGGGCTCAGAGGGATTGACTGGTCACAACTTGCAGACTTGTTTACGTGTTGCTGTGCGTTTTGTTGCCAACCTATTTTGCTACCTGACAACTTTACGGTTTTTACTTTTTAATTACCGTTTATATTTTTGTTTTTTTCCCCTCGACTTTTTCACTCCGGACGCTTTATCTGGACACGATTCGTCAGGACCTCCAACAGCCGAAGCTAAGTAGTAACATTAACATGATGCCTTCTGATTGCAGTCGCTGTACTCATAATATACAGGAGAACGATCGCCTTGTGGCGAGGATAGCTGTGCTACGAGCCCAGCTTCAGACGCAATCGTTAGGCAAGGGTCATTTCAGTGTAGGAAAGGATGAAACAGCGTCTGTGCCACCAGTAAGTACAGATAGTAGTATAAATCCCCTCGCACAGTCCCCGCAGCCGGACAACTTTCTCACGGTTTCTGGAAGGAAATGCTGTAGGAACGCTCAACCGGTGTCGCTCATTCAGCCGACAGAAACTTTCAACCGGTTTTCCCCATTAAGCAGCGAGTCGGAGTCAGAGGCCGAGTCTTCTCTGGTCTCTACTCCTCTCGTTACGGGGTCTGAGACGCCGAAGCTTCCCACCATTAGCTCTGACAAATTGAAAACTCTAGTCATTGGCGACTCCATTACCCGCAGTATTAGACTTAAAACTCACCCACAAACAGGACCAAGCCTGGCCTGCTGAGGGGTGACGGACTCCATCCTAGCTGGAAGGGTGCTCTCATCTTATCTACCAACATAGACAGGGCTCTAACTCCTCTAGCTCCACAATGAAATAGGGTGCAGGTCAGGCAGCAGGCTGTTAGCCAGCCTGCCAGCATAGTGGAGTCTGCCACTAGCACAGTCAGTGTAGTCAGCTCCGCTATCACCATTGAGATCATGTCTGTGCCTCGACCTAGGTTGGGCAAAACTAAACATGGCGGTGTTCGCCTTAGCAATCTCACTAGGATAAAGACCTCCATTCCTGTCATTATTGAAAGAGATCATGATACCTCACATCTCAAAATAGGGCTACTTAATGTTAGATCCCTTACTTCAAAGGCAATTATAGTCAATGAACTAATCACTGATCATAATCTTGATGTAATTGGCCTGACTGAAACATGGCTTAAGTCTGATGAATTTACTGTGTTAAATGAGGCCTCGCCTCCTGGCTACACTAGTGACCATATCCCCCGTGCATCCCGGAAAGGCGGAGGTGTTGCTAACATTTACGATAGCAAATTTCAATTTACAAAAAAAATGATGTTTTCGTCTTTTGAGCTTCAAGTCATGAAATCTATGCAGCAACTCAATCACTTTTTATAGCTACTGTTTACAGGCCTCCTGGGCCATATACAGCGCTCCTCATTGAGTTCCCTGAATTCCTATCGGACCTTGTAGTCATAGCAGATAATATTCTAATCTTTGGTGACTTTAATATTCACATGGAAAAGTCCACAGACCCACTCCAAAAGGCTTTCGGAGCCATCATCGACTCGGTGGGTTTTGTCCAACATGTCTCTGGACCCACTCACTGTCAGTCATACACTTCTGGACCTAGTTTTGTCCCATGGAATAAATGTTGTGGATCTTAATGTTTTTTCTCATAATCCTGGACTATCGGACCACCATTTTATTACGTTTGCAATTGCAACAAATAATCTGCTCAGACCCCAACCAAGGAACATCAAAAGTCATGCTATAAATTCACAGACAACACAAAGATTCCTTGATGTCCTTCCAGATTCCCTCTGTCTACCCATGGACGCCAGAGGACAAAAATCAGTTAACCACCTAACTGAGGAACTCAATTTAACCTTGCGCAATACCCTAGATGCAGTTGCACCCCTAAAAACTAAAAACATTTCTCATAAGAAACTAGCTCCCTGGTACACAGAAAATACCCGAGCTCTGAAGCAAGCTTCCAGAAAATTGGAAAGGAAATGGCGCCACACCAAACTGGAAGTCTTCCGACTAGCTTGGAAAGACAGTACCGTGCAGTACCGAAGAGCCCTCACTGCTGCTCGATCATCCTATTTTTCTAACTTAATTGAGGAAAATAAGAACAATTCAAAATTCCTTTTTGATACTGTCGCAAAGCTAACTAAAAAGCAGCATTCCCCAAGAGAGGATGGCTTTCACTTTAGCAGTGATAAATTCATGAACTTCTTTGAGGAAAAGATCATGATTATTAGAAAGCAAATTATGGACTCCTCTTTAAATCTGCGTATTCCTTCAAAGCTCAGTTGTCCTGAGTCTGCACAACTCTGCCAGGACCTAGGATCAAGAGAGATGCTCAAGTGTTTTAGTACTATATCTCTTGACACAATGATGAAAATAATCATGGCCTCTAAACCTTCAAGCTGCATACTGGACCCTATTCCAACTAAACTACTGAAAGAGCTGCTTCCTGTGCTTGGCCCTCCTATGTTGAACATAATAAACGGCTCTCTATCCACCGGATGTGTACCAAACTCACTAAAAGTGGCAGTAATAAAGCCTCTCTTGAAAAAGCCAAACCTTGACCCAGAAAATATAAAAAAAACTATCGGCCTATATCGAATCTTCCATTCCTCTCAAAAATTTTAGAAAAGGCTGTTGCGCAGCAACTCGCTGCCTTCCTGAAGACAAAAAAATGTATACGAAATGCTTCAGTCTGGTTTTAGACCGCATCATAGCACTGAGACTGCACTTGTGAAGGTGGTAAATTACCTTTTAATGGCATCAGACCGAGGCTCTGCATCTGTCCTCGTGCTCCTAGACCTTAGGTGCTGCTTTCGATACCATCGATCACCACATTCTTTTGGAGAGATTGGAAACCCAAATTGGTCTACACGGACAAGTTCTGGCCTGGTTTAGATCTTATCTGTCGGAAAGATATCAGTTTGTCTCTGTGAATGGTTTGTCCTCTGACAAATCAACTGTAAATTTCGGTGTTCCTCAAGGTTCCGTTTTAGGACCACTATTGTTTTCACTATATATTTTACCTCTTGGGGATGTCATTCGAAAACATAATGTTAACTTTCACTGCTATGCGGATGACACACAGCTGTACATTTCAATGAAACATGGTGAAGCCCCAAAATTGCCCTCGCTAGAAGCCTGTGTTTCAGACATAAAGAAGTGGTTGGCTGCAAACCTTCTACTTTTAAACTCGGACAAAACAGAGATGCTTGTTCTAGGTCCCAAGAAACAAAGAGATCTTCTGTTGAATCTGACAATTAATCTTAACGGTTGTACAGTCGTCTCAAATAAAACTGTGAAGGACCTCGGCGTTACTGTGGACCCTGATCTCACTTTTGATGATGTATAAAAATTAATTCATGCTTTTGTCACTTCTAGGTTAGACTACTGCAATGCTCTAGTTTCCAGCTACCCGGATAAAGCACTAAATAAACTTCAGTTAGTGCTAAATACGGCTGCTAGAATCCTGACTAGAACCAAAACATTTGATCATATTACTCCAGTGCTAGCCTCCCTACACTGGCTTCCTGTCAAGGCAAGGGCTG